>NW_009606272.1:0-42659 GCF_000690535.1 Cariama cristata | reverse complement strand
AGCTAGGGTAATTAGTGTCAGCCGGCCGTGCTCAGGCTGGAAGATGGTGGCAAAGCTGGAGGGCTGAAAAAGCACATGGAGCTGGGCCAGGAGGTCAGGAACGGCCAAGGCACAGGAGGCCACAGCTCCACCTGATTCCAGCTCCTCTCCCTCCACCACCCTGGGGAGACCGCCCTGGGAGCACACAGGACAGGCAAGCCTGACCTCAGTGCACCGGCGTGGAGAGGATTTGGAAGCGGCATCTCAGGAAGCATCAAGGAACGCTGTCGGAAGGGGGAGGCAGCGCCGGCAAGGGCATCTGGGGAGGGAGCGTGGGGCCACCAGCAGGACCCTTGCCAGCCCATCTCCAGCTGTCCCCCCAGTTCACAGGTGGTGACACGTGTGCTGGACATAGACATCGGCAGTAACCTCAATCACCGCTTACTCTTCTGTTTCAGAGGCACAGAAGGCCCAAATCTATAGCTGCAGGCATGTGCCAAGTACAACCCTAGAAAATACAATGCACAGAACAAAATACCAGCTACTCCCCACCCTGCCTGACCCTCTGCCTAACCCTCAGGAGTGTGCAGAAGTAGTGGACCTCACGAAGCCAGCTGAAGATGCAAACTCCTGCCTCTGCCTGCAGCTCTGCAGAGAGAGAAAGAGTGGAAATAGGGAACTCGACGTGGTGGCAGGGGGAGAGGGCTCTGCTGCAGAGCCACAGCACTTCAGACCTCAGGTCAGGAAAGATGTATTTTCCTACATTTTGTTTAATGAATCCATTTCCATCCCGAACCTTCACATGCTTAAAGTTTGCCTGACGTGCGGCAATGTCCAGTGTGGAACCCAGAGTCGACAATATCCAGCCCATTTCTGGTGCAAACGTAGCGGCAAAAGCAAGGGGACAGGTAAAGCACGCAGAGGTGTCCTGCGCTCCTGCTCAAGGGCATGCTCGGAAGCGGTGTGATCCTACTAACAGGGGACCTCTCATCCCGTCCGCATTCAAGACTCCCCTGGCTTCACCCTCACAAGGCCACTCCTCCCACGGCAACTTGCCCAGAGGCACACGAGCCCCAAACACGCTCCCAGGACCAAGGGGATGCAGAGGACGGGAGCAGCCAGGGGTGTGGGCAGGATGCTGCCCGACGCTGAGCGAGGCCTCACACCTCTGTCAGCGCTGATCAAACAACTTGAAGGCACTGCCCAGCTGTGCTGCATGGCCGCACTCGGAATATTTTTCCAATGAATATTTTAGGTTCAAAGTACAAGAATTTCAGGCTCCTGTAAATCTTCCTGTTGCCATAGCAACACGATGCATTTGTTCCCTGATGAGCTTCAGCCACGTGGTGGGGGAATTTCGGCAGCGCCTGCGCTCCCCACGGCAGCTCAGCCCGGCTGCCCAGCCTCCTGCTGCCGGCCGTCTGCTTACAGCCTCGGTGCTGTCAGCAGCCCCGCATCCAGGCCACCCCAACAGGAAAAACAGGTCAAAACGGTCCCCCAGAGGCCACGGGCAAGGAGGGATGTTGGACAGAAAGAAGTAAAGCCTGGGCTGTGGATGTGATGCAGTCCTTGGGGTAAAACGTGCTGTGGATTCAGTGCCTGGGAGTTTGCAGGACTGTGGCACGCAGGACACTGATGCACAGCCTGTCCTACCAATGTAACGCACCGGAGAGGAAGCCACAGCCAGGGCTAGCTACAACCGTTTCACAGGCAATGCTGAACAGGTTTGGTTGACGAGGGCTGTCGACCCAAGTTCATGTGTCATCTAGACATATGATAGTTCTCCAGGAGACGTTTAATTTTGTACTACATCACTTCTCATAGAAAACCACCTTAAAAAAATCAGAGAAGAAAATATTAAATGGATGCATGTCATGTTAACTGGCAGATTTAAAATTATTAGAAATTGGAAATAGTCACTGGAAACACAAGGTAGTTTCTCGTTAGTCTCAAAGAGCTGTTTTCAAACCGAACCAAGTCAGTAACTTGAACCACGATTCTTGGAAAAAAGTACAAAATTACTTTTAGTGAAAGTGCTGAACACCGTCTAGTGACAAAAGCACATCAACTGGTGCCTGAATACCTTTCCAAATCGAAGGTCAAGGCACATACTGGTCAAGTGAGTACATCCATGGTGTGCTTCCAGGGACCAACACCATAGGTGAAATCAAGTGATCACAGGATTGTAACCTGAGAAAGACCCTCAGCTCATAGCATCAGTCAACCAAACATGAGGCCAGTGCCGTTCTGCCAGAACAGAGTCGGTCTGAGCCTGTTACGTCTGAGCTGGGGAACAGCAATGCCCCAGAGAGGCGGTTTCAGCGCTGCTCCATCAGCAGGCATTGGCACAGCGGGAGAAATGCCAAGTTTGGATCCAGACTCTATGAGAATTTGGTAAACAGGAAATATTCAGCAAGAAAAAAATTCAAGATCTAGAAAAACCTGCCTAGACCACTCTTCCCTCTGTCCTGGGAGAGGCCAGGAGCAGCAGTCAGCCCTCTGCAGCTGACCGGAGCCACCCGTGCTCTGCACCAGCTGCTCAGGCAGAGGCCACGCTGCGCTCCTGCCCTGCACATCCATCACTGTGAGGAGGCCAAAAGGGCCACCCAAAGCACCAGAACTACAGCCAGGTCCGTGCGGAGGTACTGGTCCCGTTCATCACTCTTCTGTGCGTGACTGGGCTCAGCATCATTGGTCTTGAACCAAAACCAAGAGAGAAAGAAATAGAAAAGCAAGAGTGTAACGATGAAAACTTCAGACAGCGGGAGTTGGCCTGGGCTTGCTTTAGTATGTTTTATAAATTAATTATTAGTTTCTTGATATTACTTGCTTAGGAAAAAAATCATAACTGTATATTGAACTGATCATATGCAAGCTTACTATAAAATCATCCTATTGGTGAGTCTCTTTTACCAAGCTGACAAAAGAGAAGAAAAAAAAGAAAGAAAAAAAAAAGCAGAGATTTATCTCGCAAGGGAAGAAAGCAGCACACCAGGCAGGAGATCCTTTTGGTCTATGCTAGATCCCCTCTGCTCCTGCTTGTCTTAGCTTACTGAGAAGCAGTAAGGCTGTCCCGGTCCCTGCTCTCCCCACTGCGACTAGCACAGACTTCACACCATGGAGATGTCGAATGGGTCAGGATCAGGTTCAGAGGGGGAAGATCAGCACAGTTTGTGGTGAGACATTCACAGCAAGCACCAATTACTGGGCAACGAGACACAAATAGGTTGCTCAAGAACTCACTGCTAAAAGGGAAGGTACTTTATAATTCTTGGCACAGGTCAGGGCAAGTGCTTTAATTTATCCTGTCAAATAAATCACATGGTCGCCCATTCCGCACTCTACACGAGCAGTCGTCACCTTACACATTCAAAGTGCTCCCTCCCAACACCAAAATTATAGCATCCACCTTAAAAACAAAGAAAAACACAACCTCTGTCTCAGATTCACATCAGAGAGGAAAAGCAGAGTGGCTGGAGAAAGCAGCCCAGGAACGCCCTGCTACTCACCGATCCATTCATCGTAACATCAAGTACGAGAGTCCCTGAAGCACAATGTAATGTAGCATTTACAGGAGTCAACGAGAAGGTATCCAGGTCACACAACAGGTTGTAAAGCCAAAGTTTCCCGAGTATTTCTTTCCAGAAGCATATTAAGAGGACAGTATAAAAGCTGCAAAGGCAATCTCTTGAAAGACAGGACGTACCTGCACTATCTGTGTAATTTTAATTTGGTCCCCAGCGCACAGTAACCACATGTGAGGTGAGATTCAGACAGCCTGTTTCATTTGCGAAAGTGGGATTTAGGGGCAAGGGAGTCACATGAGTCCCAAAAATGAGTGACAAAGCCTGCTTTCCAGCACTACCACAGCAGCAGAGGCTTCCAGCTGATATACGTTTAGATTGCAAGGCTCCCTAGGCTCTCAGGTGTCCAAGCATGCCCTGATGTCTCCTGACCTAAGCAGCTGCAGCCAAGGACCCAGCGTGTCTACCCTGGCATGTAGAGGAGAGCTCAGGGGGACTCGGCAGAGCCCTCGGGAGCCTCAGAGCAGAGGTTCAGGTGATGGAAGCCTCACCTGCCCCGACTTCAGTGCTTGGCTGAGCGTGGCACCTGGACTGCCTCGCCGCCCATTTCAGCAGCACCGTGCAGCCAGGAAGGCAACTGGACCAAGATCAGATGTTTCTACACAGAGGTTAGAGAGCTAGAAATGACTGTACGTGCCCGAGAGAGCCTGGCTTTCACCGAGAACCCCGATGAACACACACCCAGGCAGCTTCACAGAAGGAGGGCAGTCGGAGGAATACAGCTACTGCTCAGGCGAGCAGTATAGGACTTCTCTTCCCAGACGCTCCAGAGCTTTTCCAAAGTCCTCATCTAAGCACAGACTTATGTCCAGGGAGTCTGGAAGCTCTGCCATGCAGAAACAGCACAAGCCTGGGTCTTTCTGGACAGAAATTAGATATATTCAGAGAGATACAACCATGTTCTTTGCTGTGACATGCAACGAGATGGAGACTGCAAGGGAGACAAAATCTGTTGCACAGTAGAAATGCAGAAGAGAAGATTGTCTGTACCACAGCCAGACAGCAAAAAGGACAGGAGAGATACCCACACTGCATGGGATATGGGCTGGGGCAAATCCATAAAATGGATCCCGAAGCAAAAGAGGAACCAGCGGAGGCAGTTTGATGTTGAAGGGTGCTACGGATGCACTTATTTGCACGAGAAAGTGTAGCAGGAGATCAGCATTTGGCACAGTCACAAGGACAGCAAAGGCACCAGGAACACAAGGCCACCATGAACTCAGGGCAGTGGTGCGGGCAAAGGACAACTGCAGTCTGCACTGACAGCAGAGCCTGGCTCAGTGCTGGAGCCCTCTAGGCATCCTCTTGTTACTGTTTTTAAATTGCTCTTTCCTAGGAGAGGTAAGCAAGGCACCAGCAAGCCTAACGCGTGAGTTGCTGTTCACTTCTGTCCCCGGGGGAGCACCATGTGTTCAAAAGTGAAGGTCTTCTGAGGGAGACGAGCGAGAGACGAGAACTTCCTACTAGGGCTGGAAGCGCTGAATTAACAGCAACGCTTTGTTTCGAGCAGCATGCTTCAGAGGCCCTGGCTCCCCAACAGAGACCAACGCACAGACTACCCACGTGCTCACAACAGCCAAATTACAGTTGTGTAATTTGTGTTCCAGGTCTCCAGAATGTGCAACAATCCCAGGCCCATTTAACGTCTTAAAAACACAGGAGGAGCCTCCCTCTGCCCATGCTGTCCTGCAGGACAGCTGGTACTCGGTTCCTGCACCATGCCGGTGAGGATGCCACAGTCCTGCCTGCTCCACTGGCTTTAACTCTGAGGGCCAAACCTCTCCGGCACAGCAGAGTGGCTTCATTCTGCCAAAAATTAGGTCACCCTCAGCTTTACAGAGCGCCTAGTTTTTAGGATGTTGAGCAAGGTTTCCTTCATGCATCTGTTGCAGGACGTGCGATGTGCCTCATCCAACAGCTTCCCAACACCAGGAGGCAGAGGCACCCCCCCATCCCCTCGTCCTCTCCGACCTGCACTGGGTGCCAGTCCCCCGGCATCAGACCAGCCTGCCAACTCAACTCATCTGCCTCCCGGAAAGCACACACAGCAAAATAAAACCAATGAATAACCACGCAAGGGTATTTTTATTCTGGGTCAGTGAAAACTAGAGCCATGCAAGAGTTAGGGGCAAGAAAACACACAGGAGCAGGGTGGACCGGTGGCCAAGACCTGCCTTGGGCCTGGAGCTGAGACCAGCAGAGCCCTGTCCTAGTGCCAGGGAACCGCAGGAGGAACCATGGGGAGGGGACGGGAACCCCCAGGGCAGGAGCCAGCAAGGAAGGAGCGAGAGGGAGCATGCACAGGGGGGCATTCAGGAAGCTCCCACAAGCTAACAGCAGACAGGAAAGCAGCCCGGTCTGGCTATCTGTGTCCTCAGGCCCCTCGCAGAGCAGTTGAGAGGTTTGGGAAGAAGGCTCAGAGAGGGCAGGTTTCCCCCATGGCGAGTGTGGTCCCCAGCCAGAGCCAGGGCACCCAGCCCAGCACAGGCACAGGCTCGGGGAGCGAAGCATCCAGCCAGGACACTGCTCCTCGTGCCCCAGCCTCAGAGCCGGGACAGGGCGGCAGGAAGAGACCTTGGATCTGGCGTGAGACCCGAGGAGCTGCTCCCCAGCTGGAGTCTGATGTGCCAAACATCAGCGTGGAGACTCAGGTTTCGTATGGGCAGTTTACACGTAACACCAATTTATAATGGGAAGAGCCCATTTGCCTTCGTTTGGCAAACGAACTCCTCACCAGGAAGATCAGAGGTGCTCTGGCGTGCCACGACGCCCCAAAGCGTTGTACACGTCCTGAGGCACACTTCGGCCAGCCCCGCAGGCTGCACAGCTGGCTTCTCACTGCTCTTCAACCTGCCTGAAACTGGTCATAATAATAATAATAATAATAATAAACCGCTGAGCCTGAACTCCAGCCACCAGGTGCCAGAAACAGGATAGTTCCAGGCTGCTGCCAGATAGCCAATTCTGACAAAGGTTTCCTCTCCCCATCCCCCCAAATCCACTGTCCCCAGTGGGGAAGGGAGGGAAGTGAGAGCAATAAAGAAAAAAAAAAACACAAAACACAACTTTGTGCAGTTCGTACAATCAGCTTTGAAGATTCTTTTCTATACCTTCTCAAGAGTTTAATCAAAGTCTGTTTACTGGGTTTCTCGCAGCAAAATGAATCACTTCAGTTACCATGACAGCGCTGCTCGAAGCAGCACAACCATGCCCCAGCCAGCCTGGTTCATCCGATGCTCCCGCGTTTCCTTTCTGCCCTCCCAAAAGGGACGCGTGCGGCTCTCCACTCGGGAATGCCTCTCGCCGCTCAGCTGCGGTGGGAGCAGGAGCAGGAGCAGCCAGGGCTCCCCGAGGAGTTTCCAGCCCCAAGATGCTGCACGGGCACCTGGGCAGCACCTGGACCACGCTCCAAACCACCCCAAGCTGCAGTCTAATGAACCAAAGTGTAATCAACACTTGGAGGTTATTTAGATTTGCTGGCTCAATGTTAAATATTCATGTAAAAGAGCGAAAGCACATGGAGTGCAAATGTCTCCACAGTTCCAAGCTGAGAGGCTACATTTACATTTTAATAGTGGAAAATTACAAAGCAAACTGGAGAAGGCACATAGCATCTCCCCTCATGCGGCATGCAGCGGATTATGCCCAGGCTTCTCTCCCATGCAGGAGAGAGAGGCTACTCCAAGAGACCTTCCAGGTATGTTTTTTTCCTAGGGCTGAAAACTAAAGGAAAAGGATGAGAAGATGAGGCAGACCAGAACCTCTCAGCTCCAAAGAGGGAGCTGGTAATTTACCTCAGTACTGAGTAGTAGTGCACTGAAAGGAATTACAGTCTCATTACATTTTTTTAATTGGGGGTTTTCATCCTCCAACCCCCTCCATTTGCCTCTCAGCTACTGATTTTCCCACCTGAGGCTGCATCCATGGACACCATCCCGCAGAGCCCCCCCTCTCCTCTCCCACCTGCCCCTCCTCACTCCCTCCCCCAAACAGAGGTCTCTCGCCTGGTCCTGCTCAGTGTCAGTCCTTCACAGCTGGAAACAGATTTTACTCTGCATTTGTAAAACTTAAATTGAAACTGCTAAAAATACATGTTAATTAAACTTGCTAGTTTTCCCCTACACGCAATTCTCAAATGTGCTGGCAATTCACCTGTGAGCAGTACTCTGCTATGAGATTTCCAGCCTTTCTCTTCAGATAAAATCCATCAGCCTGATCCATCTCAACACTGGCAATTTTTTTTCTTGCAAGAGTTTGGTGCATTTTTCATTCGTCTGTCTCACCTTGTTACAGTCAGCACACTGAGGGTCTTGCTTGGACTGTTAAGGCCATTGCTAAATCCCCCAGAGGAAATTCTAACAACAGCTCAGACGTGTTACAGGTGGCACACAATTAAATTAACAACGTTGAGAACAGAAAATCAAAAAAATCTAATGAGTGTTTCTGATCTGTCTTTGAAAATAATTCCCATACCTACCTCTGTACTGGCAAAAAAACGCACCCAAAACCAAAATGGAGCGTTCAAAACATCCCCCACAATTCCAAGGATAGCAGTAACCAACGCTTGTTCAGTTATGTGCATTCAAATTAGCAGGTCAAAAGCTTCTGCAGGGAAGTTCAAAAGAATTTGCAATACAGCTCACTGAGTTGCTGGCCTATATTTATAATACTCCAAAAGCTCCAGAAATGGGGAGGCAGCTTTGGAAGGGTCAACGGGATGATTCCGATAGCTGTACAGAGCTTAGCTTCAAATCATTTCTAGGAAAATCTTGGGAAGACTGAAACAGGACACTTATCAATTAATAAAATGGAATGAGAATTCGATTTATAGCAGCCACGATGGCTTTAAGAGCTCAAATCTCACTGACAAAAATACCTGCTGACATCATAAGCTTGGGTGAAACTGCTGACCCTCCGATTACATGCTACCACTGGACAAGTTACCAGAGCACATTTTAACAGACACAGTAACGAATTGTCAGTGGAGAATAACAGCTTGGAATATTTCCAATGTTATCCAGCAAGTCAGTTCTTGGTACAGTAGTATTTATATTTTTGTCTTTATCCATGTCTTAGAAAAAATACAGATCATCGGCAATAAAAGTACAGGTGATGCAATGACTGGCGTAATGACATTGGCCAAATGTCACTGGTGAAAATGGGTAGATTTAGATTTGACATAAGGAAGAAATTCTTTACTGTGAGGGTGGCAAGACACTGGAACAAGTTGCCCAGAGAAGCTGTGGATGCCCCATCCCTGGAAGTGTTCAAGGCCAGGTTGGATAGGGTTTTGAGCTACGTGATCTAGTGAAAGGTGACCCTGGCCATGGCAGGAGCCTTGGACTAGATGATCTTTAAAGGTCCCTTCCACCCCAAACCATTCTGTGATTTTATGACATACCAGAAAGGGTATCAATGCAATGAAGTCTCAGGCATTTGTTAAGACAGGATCATCTCAACACTCTTCACCACAGCCTGATGCAAGATGAAGCATCTGGGAAACATGAATGGACGTTGTACACATAGGACTGTTCCCTGAAAAGCAGTGAGACTGAAACAAGCCCATGAGTCCTGACACAAACCACCTGAGGACAAGCTCGAAGACCAACGCAGCCAGCAGAAGAGCTAACATAACCAACAGATACATCAGCCCCTGAAAAGGGTAGTATCATCTGTTCATCTATAAGGTCATTATGGAAAAATGCATCTAAATCCAATCTACGTTTCTAAAAATAATGTTAAAAACCAGAAAGTGTTCAAAATAAAGCCATGCGATGGTTCAGAAGCTGGTCAACCTGATCTATATTAAGAAAATAATGAAACAGAAGCTATTCATGGTTTGCCAAGGTGACAGAGTCACAGTCATATTTGTACTCTGAGAAAGAGTTCTTACCCAAAAGTTTCCATAGATTTGTGCAAGCATTACTGTTTTCATCACAAGATGACAATACTGGTCACTCTGGTCTTACAAATTTATTCTTCCATCAGCAGCTTTTAGAGGAATTTTTCAAACTCACTATGAAAAAATAGATTTCTCCTGTGAGGCCAGCCTTGCGCAGGCCTACAGTCACCGTGGACTGACCACATCCCCTGTGGAAGGGGTGGCGAAGAGCCTTCAGAGAGATGAGGACAGGAGGAGTACCCTGGGGGCAGGCTCACAGCATCCCAACACAGGTCCCCTGGCCAGCCTTGGGTGAAAATGAAGGATCAACAACTGCCACCATTTCCCCATGGAGAAAAAAGTCTCCCAGTGAGGTGCTGGTGTCAGAGCACCACGAGGAGGCACAGGCATCCCTACTCTTCAGAGAGGGGCAACCAGAGCATGAGGAGCTGCTGTTCTCAACTACACCCCTAATATACAAATAAACTCTAAAATTCGAGGTTACCCAGCCTGGATTTTAACTCTGCTTCCATACAGTACTGCCACCAAACACAACTCAGCTCAGCCTTCCCAGCCAGGAGTGATTTTCTGCAGACTATCTATGTTCTGTGACCACCCTATGACTTCTGCTGTGGAACATCCCTAGTCCGGACCCCTGCAAGAAGAGTACAAAGCCTGTCTCTACTCTGCTGTAATTGAAGACCAGCTTCTGGCGGGACTCAGGAGCTGTTCCCGTTGTCCCATCATATTTTACTGCATTTTTTGCAGAGAACTATACTCTTTCTTAGGAACTGCCAGACTGGTCAGACCAAGGCCTCATGTAGCTTAATATTCTGTCTGACAACAGTGAGCAAAAAAATTCTTTGTAGGAGGCACACAAGAAAGAAGGGCACATAGAAATTGTTCTCCATCTTATCTCTTCACCACTGCCAGCTTACAGATTTCCAACTAATCTTATAAATAGAATAAGCTCAACAAGAACCACCACATTTGTTACATATTCCAGGAAACTGGACACAAATAGACAAAAGGAAATAAAGCTTTCCATCATACAAGAACCTATTTATGGCTTCCACACAAAGTTTTTCAACATCTACCTCATTTAGCACTTTCCAAAAATTTCTGAGAAGGGACCAAGGGGAAAGGTTAGAAAGGAAGAAGAAATGTCACAACCTCTACTTCTGCTCGTCATACACATCTATCTGAGACGCTCTATGCCATTCTGCAGCGTAGCTCCAAGAAAAAGTTCTCTCTGAGCTTCGTAGTAGTTAGAAACACTATCCGAACACAGGATACCATTACAAAAACATAGAAAGCAAAGCAAACATCCCTATGCCACTGTAGAAATCCCCCATCTCAAAAAAGACATAGTAGAGCCAGAAGAGGTTCAGATCAGGGCAACATGGGTGGTCAAAGATCTGAAATGGCACCATGTTTCACTCATAAAAGGAAAAATGTTTCACCAACAGTGAATATTACAAACAAGTTATTGGATCTTAGCATCAAGTGATATGAAGTCATGGTGTCCTAAGGAAGCAAAATGCTGTCTTAAATCCTTTGGGGTGAATTTCTCCTCTTTACAGGGAAGAACTTGAAGAATCAGTAGCACTGGAAGATGTTAGATATTTACACACTGGGTAATCTCAGACTGAGCTCCCACAGACAGTTTCTGACAGATAGCTTCACAGCACACGAACATACCTGGGACAGGCTTCAGAGAGGGAGGGCACCTGAAGGATGAAGAGACACTGATTTGGGGTTGGCTGCAGGACACCCTCATTAATGAGAAACAACTTATTCTTTGGTTTGAGCTACAAGACATCATAAAGCTGAGATTTCTCAGCAACAACTGACAATTCAATGCCCAAAGTCTCATGTAATCTGCCTAGCACATTGTGCTCTAAATTAATACTCTGGTGTCAGCTCACACAGAGAAGGGACCAGGGAACAGGGCCATGTGCATCTGGGTATAACTGCTTATCATCTTCCCATCTGGGATGGTCACCTCATTAGGAGTTAGGTGACTAGATCACTTTCTGATCTTTGCTACATCCAATCCATGTCTTCATATATCTAAATACCTTGAAAAAAAATCCACCCCAAAGTAGCAGGAGAGAGGAAGGTTCTGCCAGCAACGCTGCCCATACAGACCTAATGGTACACCAGGGCTGCAGGATCTTGAGCAGACATGGGCCAAGAGACTAACATATCCCAAAAGCAAGGACGACCGCAGGGTCACCAAGGGATGAGTTACTCCCCACCCCTGCCTGCACATGTAAGGAAAACAAGTGTTGTTATGGTGTGCTTCAGTTTGGCAAACACACACTGGTGATCTCATACAGAGCTGCAGATCATCATTCTCCAACACAAAGGTATTCCACGTAATAGGGGGGGAACTGTTTTGGGCCTCATTATGACTGATAATGAATTAATTCCTTTGACTTGAAGTTGGTGGTTGCTTAGTGACCACGAATCGTGACCTGATTATATTCAGCCTAAGAAAAGGGAAGACAGGCCCAACCAGTCTTACGTACATGTAATGCGTAAGGCTAATTTCTCAGTATTGGACTAATGTTATACAGACCTACTTTCATGTAGGGAGAGAAAATACGAATGAAAGTCATGAGTTTTTAAAAAATTAGCAAAGAAAAGTTATAAAACCACCATTATTAAATAAAGCAACTATGGTTAAATGCCTGTTTGGACAAGAGTGGCAAAATGAAGACATCAATTGGTACTGCAGAACATATTTATTCCGTAATTATGGAAAATAATTGAAATCAATCTGACATTATAATACACTCAAAATTGATAAGGGGAGCTAATAATAATAAAGAAAAACAAGTGGTTTGTAGAATGGAGGAAATGTCAACAAAAGCTTCTGGGTTGTTTTGTAGATGCAGAAATATATTCTAGAAGCAGGAAGAGGCATTTGTGTCATCATGATGACAAAGCAGAGACAGCTACTAATTAGCTGAAACAAATACTTTAAAACTTGCAGGCTAAGAAAACTTACTAAAAAGATCAATCATGAAAATTATTGAGCAGCTGGCATGGGTTCCAACTGATAAAAAAAACCCACGATGTGCAATTAGCACCACTGCAAATGTTTTCATGAAAAACAGGTAATGTGGTGCACATCTGATTTTATTGAGTGGAATTACACATTTGACTGATAAATGTTGATGTGGATTTAAGGCTTCAACACCAATGGGACAAGCAAACAGACATGCCAGGAGGCTGGCAGTGGCACTCCAGAGAGGCCTCAAGGTTCATACACCATCCCGCTTGCGTTGTTCCCCACTGACCAGCTCCTGTTCGGCACGCAGCCATCTCCAGGGGCTGTGCTGGGAACCAGACACCTGGCTCAGGATCACCTTGGAGTGAGCTCTCCCTTTATAGCCCCTGCAAACCTACTCCAGGTTGCTAGAGTAGGTGACCGAGGTACTTCCCCAAGGCATTACCAGTAAATGTGCTTAACTGAGAACATCTCCACATCTGCCTGGAGCTCTGCAGCCATACCCTAGGAGACCGTCTTGCTGCTTAGGAAGGGGGTTAGGGCTGCCCTCACTGCTCCACAGAAACCATTCCTATGCACTGAATGCCTGTCAGCAGATGGAGCACATCAGGTGTTTTTCTGGGACACAGTTTCTGGATTATTTTCACCTGAAAGAAATTCAGTTCACACCCTCCAGGCTCGCTCTACATTGTAAGACAAAGCACAGCAAGCGGGGACAGCCAGCTCCACCTCAGAAGAGCGATCCGGATCCAGACAGAAACACTGACGAATGCTCTAAGAGCCTGGAAGTCCAGCTACGTGCTCAGGGTTGTCCTGCAGAATGGAGCGAAAGCTACTGCTAACCATCCTTCCTCCCACAGCCTTAACACAGCAGGTCCCCTCCGAATATTTCTGACGGTGGTGGCCACCATTTCTGGTCTCACAGCCAGGCAAGAGCAGCCTAACATTGGGAACTTGAGAAGATCTCTCCAAGAGCTACCACAATGCTGCCCTATGCTACCGTTTCCTACCAGATTCTCAGTTTCAGTATTTCTTCAACCGTTCTGATAGAACTATCAGAGAAAAGGCCAGACCAAGCACTGCCCCTTCCTCATCCCAAGTAACGCCAGTCTGCTCTCCTCCAGCCAGACACTCTCACTTCTCAGGTCTTAATGAACTTCAAAAAACAATTTCTCCTCGCCGGGGAAGTTCACTGCCAGTTCCCTTGACCCCAGGTGGATACCATCTGGACCTGCTGGTTTGCGTGTGATTAGCTTGCAACTGTTACCTGACCTATTTTATACAAACAGCCATATCTAAAACATGAACAATTCATTCTACCTGACATGTTTTCATGCCCTTTTTCCTTACACTTTTTCAATAAAAATAATTGAGCCAGTCAATCACAGATTCAGATTCAATCATGGAAGAATTTAGGCTGGAAGGGACCTTTGGAGGTCATCTAGTCCAAAACCCCTCTCACAGCAAAGACAGTCACTTTACTCTTGAATTAATAGGGTGGCTTTCTCGCGAGCACTGTTCACTGACATAGCTATAAGGAATTTTCAGGTTTTTCCCCATGTACTTTCTGACTCTTTTATGTTCCCACAAATTCTCAGCAGCTGTTTGTAACCATCAGTGAAAGCTAGCTGAGAAAATAAGTGATGTCTTGGGGCCCAGGTTTCTAGATTCACAGCCATTTCCAAGAACCAAGCTCAATACTTGCTGGTTGTTTCAAACTCCACAGGTCTTTTCTCAGCTGCTGACCCAAAGACTCTGTACCTTCTGTGGAGGCACACATGCTGAGAATTAACTCTTCACACTGGTTCCTCCATTGCTCTAGAGAGCTCTGGACCAATAAACTACTCACAATAATTCAAGAAAACTCAACAAGTGTTGATTTTATATCTGACCTAAACCTCAGTTTTGCACGGCATATATTGCAAGATAATGTCTACACATTGAAGGACAGAAGAGACGCGCAAGGAAAAAGGCTGACCAGAAAACCCCAAAATATTCCTCTGTAAAGAAGCAAGTACAACCAGAATGGCTGCTACTTCGCTTCTTTCACTTATAGGAGCTTCAGTGTGGGGCAGCTCCATAACCACTATCACTGCTAAGACAGAGGATGTCTCCTCCCTGCACCAAGCCCAGTTAACAGCCTTATCAGGAGGGGACCTCTAGCATGAAATTGCCTCAAGGACGCAAAGAGAGAGAAAAAGGTAAAGGATTTTACAGAAGAGCTTTTCAGAGCTCCTCCAGACTAATGGTATGGCTAATTCTTTAGCCTGGCAATCTCAGCAGTCATAAGCAAACACCGGACTGAATAAACAGACGGGATACTGATGGCCCCGGGAGGAAGGCAGATCTGTCCTGCCACTCCCAAGACCCAAAATGGGCTGCAAGCCGCAGCTTCCACCGACCACCGCAGGCAGCACCAGGAAACCACCATTAACACACCCACCCTAACAAAGCCCTGGACCGTATAGCAAGATTAAAAACGGAGAAAAGGGGGAAGAAGAAAGGTCAAACTCACCAACATCAGACTCTTTGTGGGTTTTGATGATTTCAGCCAATTCAAAATTTCCTGCAATGATGGCCACCTGAAAAGAGAGGGAGGGAAGACAGTTGAGCAGCTCTGAACAGCACCGATCCTGCGCTCACTTGCACAGATTACGCCATATGGACTAATAACAGCTGCTTTCCGTGGGGGATGCAGAGCCAACAATTGTTCTGCCTCAGCTCACCCAGTCAGTAACCCCAAGGTGAAAATACGCTCTCAGCACCGCAGGGAGAGCGTATGTCGATGGCTTGTGCAACGAGAGGGTGGCGAATAGCTCAGAGATAACCATTCCCCTCTCCTCAGAGTCTGGCGGTCATATGCCTAACACCAGTGAGGAATCAATCTTAGGTCTTGCAGGTACTGACAAGATGTTCTCCAGCCTGAAGCTTTTCAGTGAATCCCGGTTAGCTGACGAAAGGCAACCCACCAGCAACTGAGCTCCCTGCATGTCTCACCTGAACGGTCCACAGGGCTAACTTGTGCTCGTTCCAGGCTGCGCTGGCCAAGGAACTGCTTCCATTCAGAAAGCTGTGGTAGCAGCTTGCCCCAGTAAAGCCATGGCATTTTAGACCAACATTAAACATTGCTTTGCCCACCACCCATCCCATGGTTTCTCTCCACAGGAAAAATCTTGGAGAACCCAAATGAACACAAGGAAAGGGGGGAAGCTGAATGTGGGTCTGCCACCAAAACAGACGGATAAAACTGGTCTGTCTTACTCCAGGAACTGCTTCTACAGATGCTCATGTCCTGGGGAACTGCAGAACACCAGCAGTCTACACGAAGGTAGGTTAACATGCGAGTAAGAGGAGAGAGACGGAAGTACTACTCGCCTGAAGCAAGACTTCAACCAATAGACTGGCAACATCACTTGAACTCTTTGTTGATTTCTTACATATTTGGGGGAAAAAAACCCAAACTCAGCACCGCATCACAGCTAGTAAGGCAGACCAATCTAACATTTTCAGAAAAAGGTGCAAAACTATTCTTTTAACAAGTGAAAGAACGACAGGGAAATGGGTAGGAGTACATGAAATCCATCACTGCTCCTCAGGAAAATAAACTGGAAGAACCCCTCTGGACCAAACTGGTTGAGTCTGGTGTTTGGTGCCCCCACAAACCGCAGCCCCCTCTGCCCTTCCCACCCCTCCCAGCACACTCAGTCCCCCCCAGTCACTGCTGAGCCTCTCAGGATGGTGCCCTCACTCAGCAGCACCTACAGCTGGTTTGGGAATGAGAAGCAGCTGGATCACGTTGATTCAGAGAGAAAACAAAGTACTGCTGCTCAGAGGATGAAAACGCGTGTATGAACAGGCTGAGATACAGCTGCAGGTTTTGCCTGTCCATGCTGGGAGCATCACCCACTCACTCCCCCTTTTTCTTTTAAGTTAGGGTTGGTATTTGAGATGAACGTATTTGATCAGGCAGGCAGCAGAAACCAAACCCTCCCAGACACTGACAAAGTCAAGAGCAGTACTGGCAGCTCCAGCTGTTAAACGTTTCCCTGCCCTCCCACAAGAACAGCTTTTAGAAATACGAGGTTCATTTGCATTTTACCACTAACTTGTGACGAAGGGATATATTTAACTTGGTGACTCAGTACAGCATGCACACCTCTCTACTATGATCCTTGATCAGCAGAAATAGTCTTACTATCCTCAGCTCAACAATGTTTATGTGAATTTTTTTCATTTTCTGAGGCCCAGAATTCGTGCTCCACCTCCCCAGCTGGAGCTGGAAGTGATCAGTGATGGCTGGAAGAAAGGAAACCTTTCTTCTGCGTTCAGGAAATTAGGCCATGGGAGCAGAGAAAACTGAGTAAGAATCTCGGTCTTCCCCCAAGCTTGCTTCAAATTGCAATCTTTCTCTGTCTCTCCTTATATATAGATATACATTTATAAGGTCTGCTCTCCCAAAGGTCACAGTCTTTGAGCAGGCAAAGAAAGCTTTTGTACAGAAGGGCAAAGGACCTGAATTTGGGGAAATCTAAAAGCAAAAATAACCAAACTGACAAAAGACTGGAAAGGAGAATTTAGAAAAAGCATTTGAACTTCAAAGTTCCTCAAATGAACAATTAACGTATGGTCCACCATCTCTGTGAAAAATCCCAATTCAAAGTACAAATTATGAGTTTGATTAGATGTATGTCTGGTGAATAATTCCTACAATGCATGGTGAATGTATGTGCTGCACCAAGAGCAGCTCCTGCCATTGCAGGTACGCCGGGCGTCCCTCCTGGCCTAGCTGCAGGGGGTGGAAGTCTCTCCCCGGCTGCGCCCACCACCCCGCCGGAGGTCTCGGCACCAGGACAGCCGACACCGCAGGCACAGACGCTCCCTCTCTCCCTGCCTTGGAAGCGTTATGACTTCCAAGAAAGGCGAGAAGAAACACGCTGGATAAGAAGTCTGTTAAGAACATAATCTCACAGATAATCCCTAGGAAGGGAGAAGAGCCCTGCCGGTTACATTCTTCAATCTAACTCGGAAAAAGCAAAGGAGATGAAAGGGTTTCACGTATCGCATTGTCGCCTCAGCTGGTGCTTCCCGGCACACCGGCTTCCCCAGCTATGAAACCACCGACGGCGTTCCTGTGCCGCCTGCTCACTCCTGCCCCAGCACCCCTTTGCTGCGTGCAATTGCGCTGATGAAACCGTTTGAGAGACTGCATGACAGACCATATCAGTGAACTCCTCTAAGTTAAAAGCAACAGCTTTTGGGGGACAGGTAAACAAGAAAATGAAGTCTCAAGAATGGAAACTCCAGAAATCAAGGCGGGTGGTGGGGTTTTTTTTCTAATATTTCACGGCTAGCAATTTTAGTGCTTGTACACCAAAGTGGGAGGAATTGGTATCAAAAAAAAATAGTCTGACTTCCTCACAGAAGATAAATGATCTAATTTCATGCAGTAAGCCAGATGTCCTACATAGGAATGCTGTCTTAACACCACAGCCAAGCTACTTATCCGGGTGATGTCATGGGGATAGCAGACATTGTGCAAAGGGCTTTTCTCACCATGTCTTGCCCCGATGTTACGAATGTAGAGTCCATCCTTCCACATGCCCCACACTGAACAACAAAAATCTGCATCCAGGCAGCACAAGACATGCAATCATATTATGGCTCTGGCATCAGGGTTATTTTCTGAAATGCTGTAACACCTTGAGTCATTCCATAGCATGATATCAAAAAGTGACAACGCTTTTTAATCTAACAGCAATTTGCCTATTTTTATCTTTTTAGGCAAACTCAGTAATTTCTAAAGGAAAGAAGAAGGAGGGACATCTGAACAGGCTGTGCAGCATCTAACATCAGTGTGCTTATAAGGTCTTAAAAGTTAACAGCAGAAAACAGATCATTTAAATACTCCTGGTAAGAGTCCTAGCTCTGAGATCTAACCTAGGTTCTGTGGATAACAGTACTGTGCAAACATCCCTAAAAAATAAAAAGCCCACTACACTGCATGAAACCATGAGAAGATCCCCCAGCCCCTCCTACCCTCTCGGTGACACAGGCCAGTACAGAGCTCAGGTAACCACCGGTGAGGATTCACCGCTAAGGCAGCACCAGCGTGCCCAGGCACAATTGCACGGAGGGGCTCTCTGCAAACTGCTGCTGCACATCACGTCAGTGGAAGCAGTAACATATCAGCTAAGCACTAACCCAGCCCTCAAACCACGTGGAGGGTGTCCGAGCTCTACAGATGAGAAACCAAAGGAACTCATCTCCACCTTGTCAAGGCCACTGGCACAGCTGGCCAGGGCTGCTGCCTCCTCGCTCCACCTAGCACAGGTTTCCCACAGAGGTGTGCAATCACTCATTAGCCTCCAAACCTAAATCGAAGATTCAAAGAGATTGGTTAAACAACTTTAAACGATGGCACTTAGCCGGGTTTTCATCCTGGGCCTGCTTTTATAATAACATTTAATTTTGCTTGTTCTGAATTGTCACTGTATATTCACATTAAGGGATCTGTTATCTCCTCGCACTGAGTTGTGATATATGATGGAGAGCAAAGATGGACCTCAGATGGATGTATTTTGCTATGGGAAGACATCGTGTTTCTCAGCTCCGAAAGGCACCTCAAAGCCGTAGGGTGCTCGGACAAGGAAGAGGACAACCTTACATTACATGAAGAACTGATCCACTGAGAGCAGGAGCACAGAAGTGGCACCTCTGGGCTCCTGGCAGACGGGAAAGGAGCCATGCAGACCAAGCCCCACAGCCCCTCTGCCCTGGTATCATCAAGCCCATGTCCTCCACGTGCCGCAGACGTGGATCTGCAGAGGCCCAGGGCAGGGAAACCACCACCAGGAGAGACGGTGGCTTCTCCCAGCCCCGGGCAGGCAGCCCTCTGCAGCAGGGCTAACAAACCCTGCAGCTGCCTGCGCTTCGCAGGCGCCCTGTAAGTCCCAGCCAGCAAGCCTGGCAGGGCACGACAGGAGCTCCAGCTCCCAGTCCTCCCATTTTTCTGAGGGAGGAAGAACCACAGCACAAAGGGATATGAAATCTATTTTGACAATCCTACTGCCATGGCCAGGATCTCCGTGGTCCTGTGGAGGGCTCAGGTAGGAATATCTCCAGGGATAAGAGTTCTGGCCGACCTACAACACGGTATTTTACACAGGAAACATGAAGAACAGCTACCCTGAAGATTGAAAAAAAAAAAAAATTGAGTCACTTTCCCAGTGCAACAACAGTATGACAGTGGATACAATCACCTCAAACTTGTCCTTACAAGTATGGACTGCTAGGTCCAAGGTGGATTTCCACCATTACATGCTCTTTGGTCTCTAAAAACATCCACAGTAAAGCATCCTTCCCTTGTGATGAGGGAGGGATGGGTCGTATGGCATGCAAAGCTCACAGACAGGCTGCCACCACTGGATATACCACCTCGTAAAGGTCTCAAAGAGAAGGAGAGCGGGGAACTGGGAAACAGAAGAGAAGCAAAATCTATCAACCAGCCATGAGTCACAGACTCCTAGCCATACGCATCTGAGTTGAGGGAAGCACCCAGTTGATATAAAAGCTGACACAGATCTTCACAAAGTGGGAAGAAAAAGGAAGAGAGGGAGGCAAAGAGATCAAGTTCAGTGGTAGGAGTTTACGTTTTTGATTACCTCTTCAAAAGGTCAGAAGAACATTGAGCAGATGCCACAGTGGCTCTGAAAATGCTGGTATGTTCATGTATTTTCATACCTGAAAAAGTACGTACCTCCACCCACTGGAACCTCTAGCTTGAGAAGCAAAAAACTCTTTCTGAATCAAACCAACCTCCATGTTGTTTGCTCTGTATGAACGCACACCATGTTCTCAGGGGTATTTCTCAGTTGCAGACTGCAACAATTAGAGAAGTTCAGAATTTCATTGTTACCATCCCACACGTGCAAAAGGCGTCAGGAGCAATGATGGCTATGGAGTACAAAGGCAGGAGCAGAGCCGTGAGGGAGGTGGGTGAGAGGCAGCAGCAGTGGCTCTAGGAGATGATGGGGCGAGAAGGAAGCAATCATCAACAGTGCTGCTGGGCAAGAATGGAGCAGACCTTCTGTGGAAGAGGAACGTAAAAGGGCTTATTAGGTAGAGCACAGACAGCCAATTTAGTGTCATAACACATTCAAGCTACTCAGCTCTCCTCAGACCCTGAGAAACATCTGTCAACACGCCAGACTCTGTTGTCAACTATTTTTGTATCACTTTACCCAAGACTTCTCCAACTATTGAGGCTTTCCATTGTTGATGATTTTCTACCTCTCCATTATCCCAGGTAACAGAGAGGAGAATGATTCTTTTTAATCATCACACTTTATTTAATCAGGTAGCACTGCTATATGTCTGGACTTTTTTCAAAGTTGTCTACCTTTACTTGGGCAGGCAGACTTAAAGCATGTTCTATATTTGTTCTAGATTTCCAGAAATCTGGCAGTCCTACTAGGTCAATCCTACTGCTCACATATGGCAGCTCCATCTGGGCTGCCATATGAGCAGAAACTCTAGATACGTTCACAGCAATGTGTGCTGCCATTATATTGCACAGATGCAGCTAGTCTGATGCTTTTGGGGAGTGTCACGGGGGTCAGTCCCCGTACGACTATGCCATAGACCCAACACTGCCTGGAAGCAATAGACAGACCTCCTGTGCCTGAGCTACACAGCTGATCTGGGACAAATGCATCTCAAATGCCTTCTGCACCTGCAAACCAGCCATGCAATATGTCCGCAGTAGACCCAATACTTCCTCGAAACACCCAACTTGTAGTCCATGGTCTATACAGCAAACGAGTATTTATTTTTTCCAATGGACCAGGCACTGAGCCCTGATTTAGAAGAGGCACTTTAGCCAGGCAGCTAGACTAACATTCTGCCACTAAGCTCACAAGGAGTATCTGTGAATGGTCTGCATCAGACAATGGGTACCTGTAAACATAGATGAGAAACAAAAAATGACCAATGTCACAACCATTCAGGTCTAGGCTAAGAAAGACAGAGAACTTTCTCGGTACTTTCAGATGAGGCACATGGAGCTACTGGAAAAACATGATGATTCTCCTAATGACATGCACGATAAAACTATCCTAAAGAGAGGCAGATGATGCTGTGATCTCCTCTATCAAGGGGAGCAGGGTGTTCTGAACTCTGAATGCTTCTGGGAAGCAGCAACAAACCTTAAGGCAGCACCTTGGAGCCATTATATTCGGGAAGCCTTTGAGCTGGAGGAGGAGAAATGTGACCTCCAGACTCTGAGGAGTGAATCTCAGCCCTATTGGGACTGACTTTTCCATCAGGGCTGACAACCATTAGTACAGGCTATAAGGAGAGCAGTGGTGTGTTATCCATGAAGTATTGGTATGAGCACCACCAGCAGCCTTGGCACGGGGGCGTCACATCCCCTACACCCTGCTATGACTCTTGCAGGCCATGGTGCCACATGCTGGGCAGCCATGCAGGCTGACAAGTGCGATGTCCTGGAGGTCATAATTTCCATGAATTTGTTGTGTTGCAGAAAGGCTCTGGAAAGGAGCTTCAGTTTCCTGCAGAGACCAAAGACGGGTTGGTGGCATCTGCTGAAAGTTCACAAAAAGATTCTGCAAGGAAAGAATGACAAGTTTGGCCAAAGCCATGATGGCATCTGCACAGAAACCTCCAGTGCCACAAAGCATGCCTTAATACAATCAAGTCATGGTTACTTGTCACAGCGAGTTGGATGCGAGGTCCATAGGAGGTCACAGTGCCTGTGAAAAGAGTGCCTCAGATGCAGGACAGAGGGGAGACATATCAGTGAGGATATTTCATGTCTGCCCTGTTCAGATGGAGTCGTGATGGATGGTGCTATCTAGAACAGGCAGAACAGGATAGAGAGGACAGGCTGGCCTTCTTGGGGAAGAGTTGGTCAGCCTGGTCTCTGGTCCAGCCAGCACTGAAGGATGCTCTCAAGGGACTAGACAGCATGTAGATCTGTGTCCAGAACGGTTCTTACCTCCAGAATTAGAGATGGGTCTGACAGACTTTCTCAAAGCTACTGGACTCAGCCTGAAGGATGGGGAAGCACAGGGCCTCCTGTGCAAAGCAGAGACTTTTGTGCAAAATCAGCAACTGGAGTGCAACTGCTGCGGGTCAGGGAAGATTTCAAATCAGCAACATCATCTGGATAATCAAAGCTGAGATGGCATCTGACTCAGAATTAGATCAGTCTCACACTGAAGACTGGAGGAGGAGTGGGAGGGAGCCAGGAGGCCAGAAACCTGATCAATTTTTACAAGACAAATTTCAAAGGAAAACAGAGAGAAAACAAATGAAATAAAATTAAAATAAGAAGAAAGCCTTGAGAGACTAGGTCAACAAAAAAAAAAAAACACCAAACACAGAAATTCATCAGGCAAATGAAAGCTGCTCCTTGGTAAGCAGACACACCTGTGCCTGGAGCAGTGGACAGGCACGGACCTCCAGATGCCCACAGAGGTGGCACAGCGGAGAGGGGACGTGCATCCCGTGCAAGGAAACAAGGCTGGGGTACTTCTCATTTGGCACACGCACTCACTCTGTGAGCATGCCCACGCTCAGCCTCTCAGAAAAAAAACAACTTCCAGCATGTTACAAAATGACAGAAAATCATTCATGGCCAGATAGTCGTCTTACGGTCTTCAATCTTTTACTCCAGCAATGGGAAGCCCAGAGTTCAACTATATTATGATTGATAAAAGAAGCTAAATAAACCAGTAATCTACCAGAAGAAAGCATTTTCAATCTTTCAGAAAGAAGAAAAGGCAAGGTCTGTCCTTGGTCCGTCATGGATGCAGATGATACAACTGTAGACAGCAATGCAGAAGGGGCAAGAAGGCAGGTGCTTAGTAGGAATGGGGGAATGCATCCTTCCCAAATGGTGGGGCATACAGAGTGGAAATTTCCCAGCTAAAACAAGGGAAGATGGCAGGCAGCATTTGCTAAACATAATTAATATTCAAATAGGCAAGTCCTGGTAAGTTACAGGAAGTCTTGAACAAAGGAGTAGAGGAACTTTCCATACCCATTAAAACATTGGGTCTTGGAAAATTAGAGAAATTCCAGGGAACAGCAGAACTACAAGTGCTTTTAAACACTTAAAATTATCAAAAGCATTGACCTCAGAAACCACGGGCCGAGCTGCCTGGCATCAGTCCCAGGGACATCAGACAAAGAAATCGTTTCTCCCATCACCGGCTGCCGTGTCGCCAGTGGTGCCTCCAGACCACCGGCAGCATCGGTGCCTGCCCCTGCCCAGGTTGCCCGCAGATGAGGAGCACGGTCAGCCTCTCCAGGCTCGTTCTTCTGGCACCACAGCTTGTGCCATGCCGGCCGCTCATGCTCAAGGGACTTCTCTGCATGACCCTGCTTCACCCAAGCACACCAAACTATCTCTTAAAATAAAAAAAGTTTTGTTCTATCCAAGAAAGGGCTAAATTCTAGATTAGAGTAGAAACACCGCTAGAAAAAAAAGCATGCTCTGTCATTTCCCTCATTTCATTAAAAAAAAAAAAAAAAAAAGGCCATTTTAACTTTGTTAAATATGAACTCCCCTTTTTCTCCCTTTCTTGTTTTCCTCCAATTTCTTTCCTGGTTCTTTTTCTACCAAGAAGCTGGAACCTGTCTTCATATTTTCAGTTATGGTTATTCACACTTTTTCCCTTCCCTTTGCTTCATAATTCCTTTTTTTTTGCCCATATCTGGGTTTATATTCCTATTCTTTTTCATTCATCGCTGCACCTTTTTCTCATCTGATTAGCTTTCTTGCTGTTCAAAACATTTTCAAAAGTATCACAAAATTTTATAAGTAATATAGCACAAGAAGCATTACCCATACTCACAATATCTAGTTTGTTTTGTGAAATCTTCACAGAGGTCATGTATGCTACATTAAGAATACTGATGCATACTTAGCATTTAGAATGCTTTTCTGAATTATTTTTTCCTGCATACTTTATGCCAGTTTTGACACCATAGACTCTAATTAGATTTTATTCTTGTTTTACTGATAATTTCCCTAGTTTTGAGAAAGTAAATCTTGTTAAAAGAAAAAAGCATAATACATAGAGTTTGATTGACAAATTTATGAGTCTGGCTGACAGAAGCAAGGATGTCTGAAATCAGAAAGATGAAATCCAGTAAGGTCTAGTACAAACTGTTACACTTGGAATGGAGAAATCAAGTACATAAATACGACGTGGAGAATAACCAGCTAGGCATCATAAAGCAGAAAATAATGTTTGGTAACCCCAAACTAAACATAAGTCAAAAAAATAGTGACATAGCATAAAGACAAATTTCATTCTAGGAGGTATTAACAAGGTGTCAAGGATCCTTCTGGACTGGCATGTCCAGTTTTGGGACAAAGGTCTTTAAGAAGGAGGGAAAGAAATTGAAAGCAGTAAGTTGAAAAAGACACTTGGAAATCTTGACCACTTACGAAAGACTGACAGAAGTGGGTTTGCTCACCTTAAATCTTAAAAGAGTATTACAAAAAGGCTGGTGATCAATTATCCCACGAGTCCACTGTTGGAGGGACAAAGATATATGCTTACTTTGCAAAAAAAAAAAATCTATTAAAACCTAAGAACAAATTTCTTATTTTCTCAGCACAGAAGAGCATAGAGAAGAATCTACTTTGACTGAATGCAGGGTTTGACAAACATTTCCAAGGCTGACTGCCTACACAGAGTTGGCAGAAAAAGTGGTATCTTGACCTCCATTCAACACGTTTGTGCCCAGAAATGTACAATATGACACATTTACCTTTCTCCACGACAGTATATCTAGATTGCGTCCAGAAGAGATAGAGATATATATGTGTGTATAATTTGCTATACATAATTTACCTTCTCAATATTTATTTGTTAACATAGAGTTATCATCAAGCAAGACATTAACTGAATGGTATTGCTCAGGTTCTTGGTCCAAACCACCTGTGTGCTAGCAATGACCACCTAGCCTAAGGTATCGATGTTGAGGATAAAACTGAAGGTGCACAACGCCTGGTGCGATGCCAGGGCACTGCTGCAGCAGACTGTGAGCCTGAGAGCAGTCAGGCTGTGAGCAAGGGCACAGCACACCACTGTCGGAGGTGAAAAGGTCTCAGAAACCAGGGACACAAAGTAGGGAAAAACTTCAGCATAAACTCTCAGAATAATAACTGTAGCTGTAAAGACTAATTGAAACTATCAATTAGAAATGTGCATGAACTCAGTGATGAGCTCTGCATGCCGCAGCAGTGGGACCTGTGTGAATGTACTGGGTCACTCCTAGAGCCAAGGTCAAGACGAACACAGGAACAGAGAAAGATCCACATGATGGACACAAAAGCGATCCAGTAGCTGTATAAGCCTTTAAAATGTGAATGTTAAAGGAGATCAGACTATTCTACTTCCCAGTGGAGATGAGGTGATCACCACGCATAGGTGCTAAGGTATGGGGAAGAAGTCCAACTGCAAGGCTTTCCAATTACTGCAACACACACAGGAGCTAGTAACAGGATGATTAAATCAGGCGGAGCAACACTGAGGAAAAAGATGACTTCTAGCGGCGAGAGTAATTAAACAGCTTACGAAGAGAGGCGGCAGACTCCACCGTGCCCATGCGAGGAGCACGGACCTGGCAGCCCCGCTGAGCCTGCGGAGCCCTGCGTCCCAGCCCCGGGACAGGTTTTCACCTGCACTCCCCCATTTCCAGCCCTGAATCAAGACCGAGTTTGCACTCGAGAGTGTTAATTAATTTTTATTTTTAGGAGGAAGAGGAGGAGGTCGTTTTACCTGTAATTCCCAATAGGCCTAAAGAGACACGACGATTGAAAAATGAGAGAAGTCACCGATACACAAGCAGGCTTATTATATATTTGGCACATCCAAAAAGCTGAGCATTGCAGAGGCAACACCTCTTCTGTATGTGGAGAGGCCAGCAAGGTGGTGGGGACAGTCACTGACCAGCCCAAAAGGTACTGAGCCCAGCTCGGCTCCGCAGTCAAACCCAGAGGTGCCAATCTCACCTGTGGAAAACGTCGTCACTCTAAAAGGAGCCAAGAGGCATTGCAATCACTATAGTTTATTTTTGTTGCAAACTATGCTTTTAAAAATCTGGATTATGAGCAAGCTTTTAATCAATCTGAAAGGTTAGAAGAAGCTGAGTTACTATGTTACCTGATCATTAATGACATCAAAGAGCCTAAGCACAGATAATAGATTTCTCGGAGGTCCCAAATTTTAATCAATTGTAATGTTAAAAGTTAACAAACATATTTTTAAATGCTAAAAAAAAATAAAAAAAAAAAATGTTTTCCCACTCAGATAGCAAATGCAGCAAGTTTGAGGAAGATGTGCTGCACTTTTAATACATAACAGGTTGAATAACCACTCCAAGTACCAACAGGAAATCCACACCTCCATAAATTATTTTAATTTCTACTATAGTAGAGCCAGAAAGCAAAATCAGTAGGCTCTGCACACACTTACAAAAACCCACAACCCTTACAATCCAAATGTTTGACAAGAGAGAACAGATGGAGAAGGAGAAGGTTACCGTTGTAGTGACGACAAGAAAAATATGGAGCTTATTAATAAAAATAATGCTATAGACATTCTCACATCAGCTAAAATTTTTGGCATCAGTTAGGACTAAGTCTTTAAAACATGTCAAACAGCAGATGTTGTTTCTGTGTTTTACACATGTTGAGGAACAATGGCAGCTAGCTAGCAAGAGTTTGCAGCTAAGCTAACTAAACTGTAAAATATCGACTAGCTTTATCATTTCCTTCCAAGTATACTTCACACTGAACACTTATAACCTACATAAGTAGAACTAAATTTGTTAATTTCTATGACATCACAAGGTACGATGTCATTAATAAGTTAGAAATCCAAACACTGTCAGCTAAAACTTAATTTTAATTAGAAAAAACACAGTTAACTGAAGACATTCTTTAACAAAATCACTCCATTTGAGAATATTCTGTTGCCTGGGCAACATGGCTGCAAATTGCAGAGTTCAGACCACGATGTCTATTTTAGATACAACTCTTTGAAGAAAATACATCTGAGGACCTGTTTGTATTGTACCAAAAGGTGATACAAATGGTACGTTAAGATAACATCAAAGTGTAAATCTTTAAGGATTTAAGGAGGACCATTCAAAGTGCTATAAGGCCCAATTATACAAGTGGCAGATGCAAAAGAGGCTGAGAAAGGTCAAGGTACAAAACGGAATACAACGAGCAAGGTGTGCAAAGAACGGGGCGGCACAGGAAAGCGCCTTACAACGCGCTCTCGGCAAGAGGCGAGCCAGCGCACCAGCACGTCGGCAGGGCGGGAAAGCTTTAGCACCACAAACACCCGGGGATTTGCTGTCTTCTTGCTTGAGCTTTTAGCTTCACAATTAGCAGCGATCATGCAGCAAATAGCCCCAAGTCAGCAGATCAGCCGGGCCTCATAAAAGTGACACACAGTATTTGGGGCATCATCTGCCTTTGTGCCTGGTTCTGCAATCAATTTATGAATCACCTTTAACTTTTGACAAAGCACTAGAGATCTGCAGACCACAAGCTGAGTCACACTGCCAAAAACCTCCAGGAGCAATCTCAGGCATCAGGGTTGAAGTCTGATCACCCATGATGGTTCTCAGATGCCTGGAAAAGAAGGGAAGTTACAACCAGCTTTAAATGTGTGGCACAAGGAGAGGAACACTGCACTACAGACCAGGCAACTTAATTTTATTGTCCAGAAAAACACTGGGCAAAGCAGAGAGCTTGTAAACAGAGGTGACCCGCAACAGCAAATTGTAAAGAGCAAACCAGATTTACAGGATCCAAGTTACTTCTAGGAGAGGGTAGCAGGCCAGGCTTTGTGAAGAGCGAAGAAACTGAAGATATCATATAGCTGTCTTCTGCAAAAATTTTGTCACATAAGGCTGTCATTCTCAGAAATAACAGAAATTAAATCTAGCTGAAACTTCTGCCAAGTGATGAAAAACTGATCAGAAAACTAATTCATGACTAACTGTCAGACTAAAAATGTATGCTAAATGGATTTCACAGGACCCTATCCCAGGTTCAGTAGTATTCAATTTTTTCATTAGCAACCTGGATGATGGAGCGCAGAATATGCTTATTAAATTCCTAGATGAGACCAAGCTGGAAGGAGATGCAAAGTCATTAGAGGCTTAGAATTGAAATGATTGTTGGAAACTATAGGCGGAGGAGGTGGGGAGACTCAGTCAAGAGTACAAGTCTAATGACAGTTTATGTACAGGGATTACAGAAGATGGAGCCAGCCTCTTCTCCAAGGTGTACAAAGAACAAGAGTCAATGGGCATGAGATGCAGTGGGGGAAATTTTGTCTGGGCGTGATGCAAAGGCTCTTCACAAGGAGAAAGGCTGAGTACGGAAAGAAGTCCCAAGGTGGGAATTGCTCCAGGCATGGGAGCTTTCCAAGCCTGGCTGGGAAAGGTCCTGAGCACCCTCGGCAGCCGTGGGGCTGGCCCGCCTGAGCAGGAGGGCTGGAGAAGGGACATCCCGGCGTCTCCCCGGTCCAGACGGCTCAGCGAGTCTGCAACACCAGGCACAAACGCACGCTAGGAGACAGCAGGCAGCAGTCTTGCTGAAGATCTGAGGATTGCAGGATCACAAGCTGAAAATGAGTCAACAAAGTCACGCTGTGGTAGAAAAGGGAAAATATACCAAGATTTACAATTAGCAGCCTCACCTCTAACACATGTGATGTAACCCCTCCGCTCTGTGCAGAACAGGTTGGGTTTCAGCTGGAGAAGGCTACTTTTAGGAACAGACTTAAATAAAAGATATGGGGAGAATCCAGAGTAAATCAATAGTAATGATCGGCCTATGCTTTCAAGGTCTCTGCAAGAAAGCCTGCGTGCTCTGGGATATTCAGCCCAGAGAACAGAAGATCATGTGGGGAAGGGGTGATCTGACGGTAAAAACAGAAAGAAGGCAGCTGCAGCAAGGACAAAAATAATCTGTTCTCAATAACCATGGAAAAGTAATGGGCTTAAAATTCAGTAAGAAAGATTCAGGTTAGATGTCAGAAAACGCTTTCTGAGCGTGCAGACAGCTATATACATAGGAGCAGATCGCCGCGGGAGGCTGCAGCCAGCGCCCAGCACAGGGGAGCTCACGAGCAGGTGAGCAAACACCAGGCATAAAACTTTCAGAGCTGACCCTGGAATGGGGGGCAGAATGAGCCCAAAAAACAACCTCTCGGGTTCCCTCTGTCTTACCTTTCTACTGCCTTCTCCAACCGGGCGGCTGGCTCTGAACAACGGGACTGTAGGAAAGGTTGTCAACTGTGGGCCGAGGGAGGCGTTTGGTGTGGTCTCCTGCAGCACCCTTACTGCGAAACGGGACAGGGATGGTTTGGGCAGGCGGACGCCACAGCCCTGAGCAGCCTGTGCTGACGGGTGCTGCTCCCTGAGGGGCTGGCACTGGACACCTCAGGGGCCCCTCTCCACCTCTCCGATTCTGCAGTTTTATGATGCTATTAATTTTACATGTGAAACTATCATAGCTACCTGATCCCTCAGAAGCTAGGAAAGAAATCAGGCTGATTGGGATGCACGTCCTGCTCTGCAATGCGTTTGAGGGATGTATCGCTGCCATGCCCAGAGGAGACCTCGGCTCCCCACCAAAGGAGGCAGGTGAGATGCTGCTGCTTGCCCTTGTGCCACTGCCCAGTGGCACCGTGGGCATCTCTGCCAGCCAGCACATCCCCTACCCCGCATCCCGGCCAGGGCAGCACCGACCCTGAGCACCACCTCAGCTCTGCAGGGAGGCGATCTCTGTACATGTACTCCCAATTCAGGCAATGATTTCCTTAAGTCAAGCCAAAGGTTTGTCTGAAGTCCTCATGGTTAAGTTAAAGGCTGTCAGAAACATCTGGCATGTGCTTGAGTTTCATGACCAAGGTCAGTCTGGCCAGTTACGGATGCTAAAACAAATGACTGACTGAACCACAGCCAGAGCAGCTCTACATCAAAGCCTGTACTTATCCAAATAAGAAACTTTGTTTACTTATAGCACGATTATCTACCAAAAAAAAAAAAACCCACCCAAAAAACCACCACCACAAAAACCTGTTTAGAAGAATTTAGCCTGGGGAGAGAGGAGAAGGAAAAAAAGAAAACAAAACCACAAAAATGCAGCAATCAAAAGGACAGATGACTTTCTGAGAGAAAAGCAGCAGCTCCAATTTCTTCTAATTTCACTGAAATGTAACAATTTGAAGCAACTACTTCCATACTATTTTTATATTCTGCATGTGATAATCCTATATGTATAAATGGAAAAGTTCAACCATGAGTATCATGAGGACAAAGAAATCCATACAAAATTGACATTTACTGATCATTAAGAAACTTATCTGCACTTCTAAAACCTACATTAGACAGGTTTGGGATGAGCTAACACAAGCAATCCCATAGGTCCACGGGCATAAAAGTTTGACAGGAGAGAAATCACAATCTATATTTAAAGATGTTTAGTTTCAGCTTGATTCTCCAGAGCCACCTGCTCACGTACATAAGCAAATCTTTAATATGAAGAAAACGAATATCAATATGAAAGAAAATTATGATTTTTTTTCAAATAAATAACACTGATTTATTATCGCTTGATAATTAAAACTTCCAGCACTGAGTTCACATTTTGATAGGCCCTCATAGCCATCTTTATTGGCTGTAAAAGCTACATTTATAACAAGCTCACGCATTCATAATAGTTTTCCAGTGCATACCTTGGGTAAGTAAACGGTTCAAAGCAGAGTGGAAATCAGAGACAAATAGTTACACCACACAACCAAGCTGCATTTTACAGGTAACCCTTCTTATGTGGCATGATTCTGGTACTGTAAGCAGCACTCAGGCATCAACAGTACTGTGGCCTTGGATGGATCAGCCCTGAAGACCAGAGTCTGGACATCAGAAATATTACTGAGGAGACAAGGGAAAAGCCATCTTTGACTTTGGCCAAGCAACACAATTTGTGGAAAACACAGATGAGAATCCTCCATCCAGAAAAGGCACATCAAAGGTACAGTAAAGTAGCTTCCATTATTGCTGGAAAAGGAGCATTGGAACAACACATGCAGAAAGAAAGATGACTTACACCCACGAAAACTCAGATGTGAACTAGAAACACCCCAATACCCGATTCATTTCCCTTTGAACTACCACACGAGCTCAAGATCAGCACCATCGCCCCTCTCCTTCCAAGCCTGAATACAAAAGGTACAGCATGCCCATCATCATTTCAGACCCTCTTCCACCTCGGAGGCAGAAGTCAGTGCCTCAGCAGGCTCTGGGAAGGGCAAGTGCACGGTAAGTCAGCATGTGGACAAGGCTGCTTGAGAGACTGCAACCTCTCACCCAGCCTGCCCGTACGTGTGCACTGCGAACACCACTGAGGCAGCGGCACCCTTGCTGCAGAGGGGTCCTGAAGTCCTTCTGCGTGCACCAGCTGCAAACTGCTCCACCACCACTTCAGCTCTGAGACATCGCAGTAAACAGTACCTAGGGGAGGCAGGGGGCAAGGTCCAGGTGTCCACACCAGAAATATCAAGGGCAGAGATACTCAACAAGTGACTCTGAAGTCACCTGGGCACTGAATACACTCCTCTTATTCGGGCTGGTGCCTTCACTATAGCCAGCTACAGCAAGGTCTGTCATACGGCCATTGCGGTTGATCCACACTCCTTCCAGGAACATCCAGGGCCAGCATAAGGAACCTCCAAAACTTTCCAGACAAGAAAGACTCATCTTGACATTGAGAACACAAAGTTCAGACTCCATGTTAGAGATGTGACATTTGGGAAAGGAAACTGGGAAGTTAGCATTGTGAACAAGATAAAGCTTGGATGCTTCTTAGAAGGAAACTGCTGGCAGCTCTAATAGGCCACTGAAAAATATAGTGTAAGGCAGGTGATGACCTGACCATAAGGACTTGAACTTTTCCAACTTTTTATGCAGGGGTAAAGGCAACTGAAAAAACCTTAAACAGAAGGTGAAAAAATGAGCCAGAGGTTCAAAGGGCAGGGTTGCCAGCATGTGACACCTGGTTTAGTCCCATCACAATACTGGGTTCCTGAGAAACAAAACACTTGAGTGAGTCCTTAAGACGCCTGAAAAACAGAGAGGAAAAGGAAAGCAAGATGTGATGCACTGGCAAAGACTAGCCAAGTGATAAGAAACCAAAGGACTTAAGCCAGCTAATGCAGCGCCTTAACCCCAGCTTGCACCAATCACACATCGCAGCTGGGACTGATGGGGAAACAGATGCACAGGCACAGGGAGCAGAAACAAACTGTTCAGTACAGCTACTGCACAGCAGCAGCTTAGGATTCTCCTGCTGTTTACAGGGAAATCTCGATGTGGAGGAGAGCAGGACTCCTGCAGTGGCAGCAAATCTCCAGCCCCACGCCACAAGGCAGACTGCTGAGAGACAGGAGTGGCACAGATGGGCCAATCTCTTTGATACAGAGGTAGGAAAACCAGCAGTTACCTCAGAGGACACAGGGAAATAAGACAGATAGAGCCTTCCATGTCTTATCTTTATCTGTATAGAAATTAGAACATTACAATATGGATGAGTGGACAGCTAGATGGGAAAAAAATGCTTGGATGGTTAGGCTTAGAGTGAGGCTGTTAATGAGTCATTCTCTACCATCACATAGGTTGTCAAGGTTGCAGGTAAAACCAAACTGGGGGAATATCCACAAGGGCAGGACTACCATCCAGAAGGACCTGGACAGGCTGGAGGAATAGGCCAGCAGGACCCCCATGAAATGCAAGAAGTACAAATGCAAAGTCCTGTGTCCGGGAAAGAAGCAGCTTTGGCAGTGACACAGACCGGGGAGCAGTTCAGCAGAAAAGGCCCTGGAGGTCTTGGTAGGCAGCAAGCTGGATTAGAGCCACAGGGATAGTGACTTTTGCAAGAGCAGAGGGTATCTCCTTCCTTCTCCCACACTTGTTAATGAACACCTTATCAAACCATTTCTCATCAGCTGGATGTCGAACCCCAGCGTCACACAGGAAGGCTGTTTCACATGGCCATAACACCAGGTGTGGATCATCATTCTGAGGAAGTTCAGCTTGTAAAGATAAATGGTTTTATTTCCAAGTGATTTGCATGCTTAGAGAGGGACAGAGTCACTCACAGAATTTAAAAGGTCTTCTCTTTTGCAACCACTCTGTCAACCTGGCATTAAGGAAAGGGAAAAGAGAAACCCAAAATACTGCAGTTGAGCAGCAGCTAGCATGTAATACTTCCATAAAAACCACAAGAAACCATAGGCAGGTTGACCTGGAGAACTTTGAGCTATCAATAGTCCCATGCAAGAAAAAGACTGAAGTAGGGAAGGTGGGTAATCTTATCACAATGTTAAAAAAGCACCTCTTGAAGAACAAGACTTAGAGACAAGTCCTCACTCTCCTACAAGACAAAACATTACCGAACATTGCCATCCTGAACTTAAACTTACAAATACAAGATCTCAGCTCCCTGGGACCCAGCACAAATCACCAGTGGGATGGAGGACACCACTGACTGACTCAGCCACCATACACGGTGTTTGCACAACCGCCCACCCGTGTCCCTGTCCACATGTTCCAGTCCTGCGCTGGGTACCTTTCCGTGGTTTTGACAGGATGGTGGGTTCGCCACACCAACAACAGCAACTACCGGTTTTAACAGTCCCAGCTGGAGTGCCTGTCCTTCCTATCACAGGCTCCCGACCCACAGCGTGCTCCAGTGGCCAACATCCCAAGGCCAGTCAGAGAGCACCTCAAGGCACAGAGAGGTTTGAGAGACAGCTAGTGCTTTGGCAGCACTTTGTTTCTGATCAATGATACTGCTAGAACAGTTGGAAGAAAAAAAAAAAAAACAAAAACACAACACACCACACCACACACCCAACTTTCTTTTCCTCCAGTGCATTTTGAGTATGCAATAGCCTACCTGAAAAAAGATGTCTCCATCCTTCTGTGAGAAGAACATATTTGGATGAGGCAGGGGAGCTTTGGGAAGGACTGCATTGCACAGGGGACTCTCTGAGACAATTTATGGATGAAAAGCCAGCTAAGAGCAATTGAAGATTGTAGGTACAAACCTGGCTCAGGAAAACAGAGAGATGCAGATTGCCAGAAGACGGAAAGATACTTTGGGAAAACTCTCACCCTACGCACACCCTGCTCTTGCACTCCTCCCTGAAGCCTGCTACCAGTGACAAAGAGGTGAGACTGCTCCCGGCTCCGCTGCCCACCGCCCCGGCCACGCACTGCCCTCCACGAGTCGGGGTCAGGCCCCTTTGCAGCAGGAGGAACTCAACATAGCGAGAGGTGGCATGCTACCCCAGGCAACGAGCACGCTGATTTGCCTCAGGGAAGATAACCATGAAGATTACAACTTCTAAACCCTCTAAATTACTCACTGCTATCTCAAGTCATCTAAGGCCACTGACACCAAGCTATCCGATTAACAGTAGCAATCAAATTAACAGGAGGTATGTGCAGTAAACTGACTAAATAGCCATGCAGCAGCAGAGGTATTTACGTGAGCTCCCAGCAGCCACAGAACTGCAGGGTAGCGCACACTCCCTCGTACAGGCTTGGCTCTCCTCCACTGTGCTGAAACTCCTTCGTAGAAAGGCAGCACCCCATCACTGCAGCCACATGAAGACAATACATGAGAAAGCAGCAGACTTTGCAGTGGACAGTGACTTCATGATATGCTGAAGTCTCGAGCAAGCAATGCAAGCAGGGAATCGGAGAGTTTCTCTTTGAAAGCTGGGAACTGAAGGGAGCACATCACACATTTCAAATTCTGGCCAATAAACAAACTGATTGGATTACCAACAACAGTTTTCATTCTCTGGAACAGAAACTTCCAATTAGTTGCACTACTTCAAAAAGGAAAAGACAAACACTGTTTTAAGACCCACTAGGACTCTGCAGGACATGAGCAAAATCAGAGCAGGAGCCATTTGCCTCCCTCCACCACCTTATGTCCTGCAAATGCCCACAGTAAAAAGTCTGCCCTTTCTCCATCTCTTGATTCCAAAAGTTCAGCTCATCTCAAAAAGGAGGCAGCAGTGTCCTGCAAGAAGCCCTTCCCCGGAAATAAATATTTTTACATTAAATCAGAGAGCAGTCAGATGGGACTATCCTCAAACCCCAGAGCAAAGCTCCCCAAAGAGCACCAGTCTCTGAGCAAAGCAGACCTTGCCACATCAAGCCCTTTCATGACCCACCTCCCAAGGCAGAAGATAACACAGAGCAGACAGAGGAAGGTCTGAGCCAAGGTGGATTCATGGAGAACAGGGCTGCCCACCAAGGGCTGAGCTCAGGCATCCTTCAGCATTTGCTGTGGTCAGCAAGGTCACAGCAGTCACTCGGAGCGAAGCTGCAGTGGCACTCGTGCTCGTGGGCACGAGCACTGCACCACAGCCAGTTACCCCCCGCTCCCTGGGCCATCACGGAGCGGAGGACAAGCTTCCCCTCTGCAGACAGGCAGCCGCACTTCATCACACAAATGACATGCCCAGTTACAAGCTCCACCAGCTACAGCCAGACAACCATCACTTAACAGGCGAATTAATTGCATGGGGTAAATCTAAAGTTCCCGCACATGACAAAATATCAGATTGCCTATAAGGATGCTCAATTTGACCTTCAAGGCCCTTTTTCCTCTCAGCATCCAAGCCAACAGGTAGCACAGCTTGTAAGGAACATGGTCTGAGTCTTAAAAAAGAAATTACTTTTAAACAAGACTATAAGCTATGTATTCATTTCCTGAAACTACGTAAGCATTTTCAGTCCCTCACACCGTACACACAAGCGATTCGTAACTGATTATCTCTGCACAGCTGCCTGATTCCTATATACAATCGTGGTAAGTACATGCACAAGTTCTGCGTACTCTTTTTAGGACAGTATGCTTAATTTGCATTAAAATACACTTAAAATTTAAATGAAATGTCCTTGTGCAGAACAGAGGACCATTGCAGCAGCTTGCGGCAGGGGCTTCAGGGAGAACCACAGCTGGTTCACCGTGACTGCCCGTGAGCAGTTGGGTCAGGTCAGAGCGTGCTTCGGCTCCCCAGGGTACTCACAGCTCACACGCTGCACAGGGATTTGGTGCCTTTTCAGAAAAGTTAGTCCCTTGGGACACAGGAGGCTCACTAGACATACCCACTTCTTCAGCACGGGAGGCAACGCTGGTGCAGCACGACCCAGCGTGGCAGATTTCCAGCACACGCAGAGCATCTGCCCAGCAATTCCCTGCCTGCCTCCCCAACGGCAGCCGCAGTCGCACACACGCAACGAGAGCGATTCTGTTTGCAACAGGGCTTCTTTCTTGCAGGGGCCATGCATGGTGTTTGCAGGGACTGTATGACATCATCGTGGTCACACTTGAGACTCTGTGGCTTAAAGCTGCTATAAACAACATTGAAGGAGAAGCAAGAAAAAGCATTTCTAAAGGGCTACTAATGAGCAAGCTCATCTGCAGCCACCCAAGCTGGTATATGAGTAAGATGCTGACAGACACTCTCTGCTCTCAAGGGACACCTGAAGATTAGTATTAGCTGGACATTGAGTCACAACATTTCTGAAAGGTCCTCAGTCAAATGACTGTGCTTCATTAAGAGCACAGACAAAATGGCTATTGCAAGTTCAAAGACTTTAAAAAAGAAGGGCGAAGCAGTCCTTGGAGGGGAAGAGACCCCCTGCATCACAAACTACAGCCTGCAGGCAGTCACTTCCCACAATTTGCAAATTTACAGAAGGAGTCACACTGCAAAATGACCAAGTTTCCCTTTTCCACTGGTGTTACCCAGCATATTTACTGGAAAGTTATTCCAGAGTTTCATTCCTCTTGTGGCTAGAGGTCCTCTAACTTCTAGTTTAAGTCTATCAACAGCAAGCTTAGGTGCATTCAGTTCTGTGGTAACACTGCCCTTTATTTCTAAGGGTTCTGCTCCTTCTCTAACATTTACCGCAACAGTTCTACAGACAGCAATAACTTCCCCTTTCCACCTCCATTACACACGACCACACAAGCCAAGCTCTCAGTCTCCCACCAGATGATACCACCTTCACAGCCCTTTCCACAGGTACCAGATGTTATTTTCTCCCTCCTGCTCCAGCAATTAAGCTGGCATAGGCATAGACATCCTGAACCAATGGTTTTGTTTCAGTAAGCTTTACCCCATGTGTGCCCAAGACATGTTGTGGAGGCTGCCCTCATCGGGGGCCACGAGGAGCTCTGTGGGAGGAATGGGGCCCAGAGCTCGCTGCCTCACCTGGAACGCTGTCTGGCTGTTGTAGTTGCGAATCTCCTTGCTCGCACCACGGAAGAGGAGAACCCGAGCGCAGCTCTCCTGTGAAAGCAAGCAAGGGGAAAGGGGAAGAGACCAATTAGCACTGCAGACCGGTGACAACAAAGCAGCAAACCAGATAGCTTCGCTGCACTCAGAAAGCCTCCTTTGGCAAGAGCAAGGAAGGATGCTCAGCCTCTACAAACCGGTCACCCCCAACCCCAAGCTGACCAAGTCCACCTGCCTGTGTGCAGCTCTGGGACACTGGCACCATGGCCATGCCCAAACATCAACCCAAGAGCACAGCTACAGGCACAGTGGCCGCCACACGTTCCCAGGTATTGCTATTTCCTAAAGCCTTTTATTGGTTTTGTTTTGAATGCTTTGTGCTTCTAAATGATGCTGATTCAACATGTTTATGAGCCCCTGTATTCTTTAATGCCACTCACCCACCCAACCCAGCAGGCAGGCACCTGGGTACAAGAGTCCTTGATGCGCAAACTATCACCTAATGAGCCACAAATCAGCCTCCATGTACCACTGTTTATGGCAAAACATAACAGTGTACAATTTTTAAAGCATGGACACCTCAGAAACTGAAAATTCCCTTTATAATCAAAAAACATATAATACAATGTATAAAAATCTCTAGGAAGGAATAAAACTTACAGGAGAAATCCTTAGATACTGACCTCTACATTTCAGAAAGGGAACACTAAGTGTATAAGATCAGAGAGGACTCTTCTACCAGCCTCAATTTCTCCTGAACTGAGGTTAGTGACCACACAGAACATAAACCAGAAATGGTGCTCTATGTTGCCTGGACAGTCTTCTTCAAAATTCAGAGATTAGTAGTAAGAATTTGGGGACATTATGTGAGAAGGACAAGACCCCAGTCCACATCTTCCCCAGAGCAGGGTGAAAGCCACAGAATGTGCCTAACAAACCCTGCTTAGGGCACATGTCCACCTGAAATTAAATGTAGGCACCTGGGCCAAATTAGCACTCTCCACCCAGGCAAATTGCTCCCTCCCGACCAGTACTGGGGGCTTGCTGTGAAGTAGGAATAGCAACCAGAGGAAGAATTACAGAACATGTTAGGCAGTAAATCAGCAAAAACCTCTTTGGAATGGGAACAGATTAAACCATGGACTCTTCTCTGGTCACCTGCCTCTTGAGAAATCCAAAAGCAGTCTGGTGCTACAAACAGAAACATCCTCATCCCCAGACAGAGTGTGGATACAATTTAGAAGAACTTTTCTGGGTCTGGAAAGTCAAAGCAACAAGAAGGTGCTCCAGACCAATGTTGTGCTCTCTCTAGTTCAGGCCAGCTGATGCCCCATCTACACTTTCTTGTTCTCATGCCCCAAATCACACAGATGTACCTGGTTATAGAGAGCACAAATATACATTTCCTGAGGCATTCTGTGCAGTCATATCAGCTCCATAGAAGAGAAGATGCTCCAGGTGCTGAACATGGCCATAGCGACATGCCTACTCAAAATGCAAACAGAAAAAAGAAATAGAAAATCAGGGAGCAGCAGGAAGATGACAAATAGCATAACATCCTCTGCTGGATTTATCCATGCTAGAAAAGCTGAATCAGGCTGGACCTGTAACCTGAAAAGTCCCATTAACATGCACACAGACACATTGCTGTTCCTTACAGCAATAAACACCTGAATACTTATTGGACAAATTACCTCTAGATCAATTGCAAATTTTGGATCAGCATCATGCTGGCACCAGACCAGTCTGTTTGCTATCTCAGTATAATTATCCAGTGAAAAGAAGTCCTGATGCACAAGCAGGCCAAAAGGAGGACAACGGCCTCACATCTCCAGTTAACTGGTGTGGTATTTTCCTCTACGTTTGGTCCATCCTGGGACCATCAGTCCTCAAAGATCTGCCAAGGCAATGTAGGATGCAGGCAGGAAGGAGGACAGCCATATACAGTAAATTGAGATCACAAACACACATCTCTTGTGTTTTCATTCCCATCCTTAGCTGTGCCAGTACTTGACTGACAGCTGGGGGCTTTGGGAGCCCTGAGGCCCAAAGACAACCCGCCCTCCCGACGGTCCAAGACAAGGGGACTCTAGGCAGAACCAGCACATCCTCCCTTCTCCAAAGGGTTTTGGTCTTGAAGCACAGAGCTGATTCACATCCCCATACCCCTAGCCCATGTGTTCCCTACGCCAAATCCACTCATCAATGTGTAAAACAGGGACAGATAAAACTGCGGTTTGGAACCAGGATGCCTCAGGCACTGGATCAAGATCCCAAAGCACTATCCTATGAGCCAGTCATAATCTGGGGAGGATCCCTGACACTACTGACCAAGGCCAGAAGAAAACAGCCTGAGCATTGGCCTGGGATGGGAGCCAGAGCTGGCATACCATGTTCAAGTCCTCCACACAGCAGCCTGGCCCCCTGTGCCAGCCACCCCGGCTGAGCACTGCCTCCACCGCCTGCAGCACCCAAGGGGATGGGACGACCCCCTCCATCGGCAGCAGGACAGCAGTCACCCTGGCCAGATCCCGTTCCGCCATCCATCCCACCTGGTGGATCTCCTGCCAGCCATTCTCATCCACGCAGCCGAGCCGGGCGTAGTCGTGCAGCAGGAGCTCGCAGCAGTAGGGATCCCCCCCAACCATGGCACTGTGGTACAGGGGCGTCAGCCCCCGGCTGTCCTTGTAGTCCGGGGAGGCACCCAGGTCCAGCAGCGTCTGCAAGAGAAGTGCCTGCCTTGCTCTGCGGCTTCAGGCAGTCACGCAGTAGGAAAACCTGCCCCGCAGAGGGTCCGGGGATGCTCCAGTCAGGGCAGCAGGCAGTGCTCATGTCATCTTCCCCCCCCCAAGGATCACATTATCAGTGCCATGCCTCTGTAATGGGCTGTGCTCCCGACAGCAATGCAAGAGATGCTTTGGCCCACGGAGGGCACAACTCTGCTGGCAGCCTGGATGGGGTGGGAGGAGGAGTTGGTGCTGGAGCACAGGGCAGAAGGGAGGGAGAGCCCCCCACGGCAGCTCCCCCTGACTCACCAGCAGCGCCGTGTGGTTGCGGCACCGGACGGCCTTGTGAAGAGCTGTCATTCCCTCCCGCGTCCGGAAATCCAGGTGCGCTCCCCCGTTGCGTAGTGCCTTGATCATCTCGGCGCTGAGCTCCAGCTGAGCAGCCGCGGTCAGGGGACACTCTGCAGAGCCCCAGGAGAGAGATGGGTGAGAACTGTGGGGTGCCGACTCCTTGATGCGCACCACGGCACCACTGGCCTCTTGCTTGGGCACGTCTCCTGCCTGGGCTCCAGCAATACAGAGTGCTCCCCACTCCCCTGAGGTTGCCACACCAAACTCCACCTCCGCTCCCAGCCTCACTCAGACACCGGCATTTTTCCCAAACACCGTGCACGCCCAGTCTGAGCAGGCCAGAGGTTGTCCATCCGTTTCTTTTGGGTGCAGATGAGAGCCCCGCGGAGAAGAGGGGGAAGGAAAGCGCTGGCAGTTTAACAAATGGCAGAAATGCCATTGCTGGCCCTTACACTGCAGGAAAGCATACATCTGGGCACATCGTTTACACAAAGGGGAGAAGGAGGTGAAAATTGGCATCCTCATTCAGTTTTTCCCTGCAGTAAGGCATGGGGAAGGGGCTGCTGTTCCGGGGTTGAGGGAAGACACACAACTATGCACTCCAGCACCACCATCAGCATCCACAGAGCTGTCCTCAGCTCCTTCGCACATGGCTGTCCTGCAGCCGCTCCTCACCGCCTCACATCACCAGTAGCAAGCTCTAAACATGAAACACTTATCCCAAACAGGAGGGATGCCCCTGCATCTGTGCAACACCCCCTCGCCTCTGAGGAGCCTGGCCTGTCGTGCAGCAGAGCCTGGTCAAACTGGTTCTGTCCTAGCTCCGACCAGGAAACAGTTCCGACTCCCAGGACTGCCCAGCGCGTAGGACTTGCTCCACTTACAAGAGATAATTTGAGCAGACAGGTAATTTGATAATTTGAAGAGTGACGGAAATCTCCTCCAACGGTGCACTCCCACCAGCCCCCAGCCACCCTCTGCTTTTGTTTTGCAGGCGGGAGCAGGAGCCCCAAGGCACATCTGCTGCTCTCCATCGGTGCGAGCACTCCGAAATGCAGAAGGTGCCTCTGTGTCGGAGGGGCAAAGCCTCTTTGACAGGAGCTGCTACACCCTTCCCTCAAGGACTGGATTTCAGCATCCATCTCCCAGCCAAATGCTACCTTGACACGTGTGCAAGCTGGAAGCACAGCTTGCCTACCTGCACCTGCAGGACCCCACCGTGGTCCCTGCATGGACAAGCGTGAAGGACCTCTCCTTGGGTGGGGGTCATGGTGCTGACACAGGACAGGGGTTTCTGTCCTACCCTCATGGTGTTAGGGAGATCTGAGCTCACCTACCTATGGGCTGATTTGATAGCACAAAGAAGGAAGAAAAATGTTGTTTGATATAAAATGAGTACAGTCACTTTAAGAAACAGAATTTTTTTCTGAACATTTTCATTATAATTAAATAAATGTGTTTCCTTTAGAGTGAAATATTACCCCAAAAAAGTATGTCTCCTTTCTCAAACAAATCTCTAGGTCTTTATATCCAAATCCCCCACATCACAAATGGAGCAATGTGGGCACTAGCTAAAATAAGATGCCATCATCTAGAACTACAGTCATGTACTTTTTAGAAAGGTACTTAATTTGCACATAAATTCAAATCTCTCAGTTTAGCAGAAATAACTATTTAAATGAGAGTAATAAAATCATATAATGACTTTGGTTGGAAAAGACCTTTAAGATCATC
>NW_009606271.1:19969-20647 GCF_000690535.1 Cariama cristata | reverse complement strand
CCAGCCATAATGATTCTATGATTCTGTATGATAGGCCAGAAAGCTGAGCTTCAGTGTGCATTGATATTCAGATTTAGCGTGGTTCACAAAAGTATTTGAAGTGAAAAGCTAGGTAGGTTTTTCATGCTGCCTTCAAAATAACAGATTTTAACACAGCAGCCTTCTTGTGTGAGGAGGTAAGAGTCTTTGTTTTATCATACCTGTACTGGAATATACATGTTTGAAGCATTATGAAAAATGTTCCTTATAGGTCAGAAACCTTTCAACAGACCTAATATCCTGAGTATAATTCTTTAGGAGAGATGCTTGAATGAAAATTGTGTTAATTTTTCTTTCTGTTTAGGTACTTTGATGGAATTAGGTATCTCACCCATTGTGACATCTGGTTTGATCATGCAGCTGCTAGCTGGAGCAAAGATCATTGAAGTTGGTGATACTCCGAAAGACAGAGCCTTGTTCAATGGAGCTCAGAAATGTAAGCACTGTTCCAATTAAAATTAACAAGCACATTTTTATTCTTGGGAAAGCAGCCTGCCTAAGTGATCCTAGATGTGAGATGTCTTTGGTAGGTGATTTCAGCAGATTTTTTTTAAAGGATTTGCTTTCTCTCTTGTTTTAGTATTTGGGATGATTATTACCATTGGGCAAGCCATTGTGTATGTTATGACTGGAATGTAT
>NW_009606271.1:0-19938 GCF_000690535.1 Cariama cristata | reverse complement strand
GCTGAAATGGGTGCTGGAATTTGTCTTCTTATTATAATTCAGGTTTGTAATGACCTATTTTATGTGTAACTGAGACTGGTTAGATACAGTATAGCTGGAAAGAAAAATCTTCCTATGTCTGGTTGCCTTTTATTTGTTTATTTTTAATGCTATGAAGCATCATCCTTTGTATTTGTCTGTCTATATATGAGAAATTAAAAATATTCCATAAAGGAGGAGAAAGCTGGGATATTTAATATCAAACATGTTTCAGACAGGAGTGGCCGTTTAATTCAAAATACGGGAATTAATAGACTTTGAAAGCAGTACCTGCTGTTCAGTACCATGGAGGACTTACCACTAAGTGGCACAGATGCAGCTTTGAGACATTATCCTGTAGAGCAAAGCAGTAAATGCACAAACTTAAACACTTTTTTGAAAAAAGTGCTTACTGAGTAATCTGATTGCTAATGTCAGTATTGAACAGTCAGAGAGATCATTGCCAGGTGAGATGCACAGGCATTTGTATGTGAGAGGGCAAAAATGCTGCCTGAATGATACTTAGATGAAAAACTTAATGATCACTCTCCAACATGATGAAAATACTGAAGCAGGGAATTCATAGATAATTGTTGATTTGATTTATTCTTGTTTCTGCTCAATTTTGTTTCTTTTCCCACAGCTGTTTGTTGCTGGTTTGATTGTGCTGCTGTTAGATGAGTTGCTACAGAAAGGTTATGGCTTGGGGTCTGGTATTTCCCTGTTTATTGCTACCAATATCTGTGAAACCATTGTCTGGAAGGCTTTTAGTCCCACTACCATCAACACTGGCAGAGGTAAGTGTGCGATTACAATTAGTTATAACATGTTTCAGCGGATGCATACTAGACATAAGCTCTCAGATGTTTATCGGATGGATAGTAAAAAACATGTTTTGATGTGTGATGATGAACTTCTAAAGTCAGTTGTCTAACACTGAAGATGAAAATATTGTCTAACTTCCATGAAGATTAATAACCTCCAAGTTTGCTTTTGCTGACTTGAAGCCCTTTGACTGAAGAGTTTTAGATTTCCAAACTGAAATAGTCTTGTTTTAGCATCATTCAGTTGACAGAGAAGATAAGAAATTCTGTCTGTTCAGAGGAATTGTTTATGATCCAACTGTTGTTGGTGGCTACAGGGTACTTTTATAGTTGATGCCTCCAAATTACTTTTAAGCTAGTTTCATTCTTCAGAGACTGCCATCTCTTCATTCCTCAGCCAATCTTTGACAACATCTGCCTGTCCTGAGACCCTAGAAATACCAAGTGAAGATACAGCCTGTTTGCATCAGGGAGCTCACTGGTTTAATGCATACATTTGAAATCCTGAGCCATGTTTTTAGTTTGCTGATTTTTAGTAGTTCTGTCTATTGCATTTTAGTACTGCTTTTCTAGAGCTATTTTTCTCCTTCTTTCTTTCTTTCTTCCAATCATCCTCCTGCCCCTAGAAAAGAAAGAAAAAGAGTGTTCTTTCACGTATGTGACTTGTTTTGTTATTTTTTACGCAGGAATAATGTTTTGCTAGATTATTCTACATTCTATAAGCTAAAACAGAATCCTGTATTGTGATCTATTTGTTGTAACAAGATTTGTGTCCTATTGTATCTGTTTTTATACATGTCATTCTTAAAATTTCTAAAAGAAAGATACTATTTTTTTAAATGTTTTTAATTGACAGATTAAAATTCTTTTACTTTTTTGCTCCATGCAGGAACAGAGTTTGAGGGTGCTGTGATTGCATTGTTTCATCTTCTGGCTACACGAACCGACAAAGTCCGGGCTTTGCGGGAAGCTTTTTACCGACAGAATTTGCCCAATCTCATGAATCTGATTGCTACAGTATTTGTATTTGCTGTAGTCATATATTTCCAGGTAAAATGAGAAATTTCTCATAGTAGCTCTCTGCAGCTGCATAGGTAGAAGAGCATGGACGTTAGACACTGTGGTCACTGGGAGGAAATGCAAAAGTTAAAGCTAAGATACTTCAGTTACTCTAGTTTAAGTAAAGAACTGTTTTTATGTCAATATTGTTATTTCAGTAACATACCTCTGTGACAGTGCAGCTGTTACATTTTATAGCCAGACGTATTTGTACTCAGACAGTGATGTAATCTAACGTTCTGTTAAATGCCATACACACTATGAGAGTATTTGTACTAAAAATGGATTCTGGAAGTGCAGTGGTTGTATCACACAACTAATCATCTTGACATTCATAGTTGACTTGAAAGAATACCTTTGGACAGAGCTAAAGAACCTTGCTTCTTTGGGCTGTGCATAATACAGACTTTTTTCTAGAAAACAACTGTGTAATTAATGCATAGCTTACTGGTTTTTTTTTCCCCTTTCTTGAAATACTTAGCTAGTATTTCTTTTTAAATTTAAGTATTTATTAAAATTGACACTAAAGCAGATCCATATAGTGATTTCTTTTTTTTTTTGGTGTGTGTATGGCTTAATTTTTTTTTCTTTGTGGGGGGAGCGGGGCACATGGTGTGTGTTTGTTTTTAAGCTGCTGAGTCAGAGTGCAGGCTAAAAACTGAACTCTCGGGTTTTCAAATCCATGCAGCTTTTCCTGTGTCTGCTCAGATAGGAGCCTGCCCCAGAAAACAGAAGGCCAGGATTACTACACAAAAGTCTGCTGTTAACTGGCTAGTTAAGTTGAAAGCCATTAAAGGCTTTTATCAAACCCTATTCTATAAAGCGTATTTTAGAGGAATATAATTTAGCAGATGAGAGATAATGTTTATGTAAAAAGAACATAATACAACCAAGCAGTAACACAAATCCTTAAAATTTGTAATCCAGACTGTAGCAGAAAGCCTTTGGGTTTTACTGCCTTGGACCTTGCACTCCTTGTTTATCGAGCAAGAACTGTATGGTCAGGAACAGCATTTAGGCCTACTAGGAATACCTTCTGTCTTGGAAATAAACTTTGCACATTTGTGTTCTTTCCCATAGGGATTTCGTGTTGATTTACCTATCAAGTCTGCGCGATATCGTGGACAGTACAGTAGCTATCCTATCAAGCTCTTTTATACCTCCAACATTCCCATCATTCTGCAGTCTGCCTTAGTTTCCAACCTCTATGTCATTTCCCAGATGTTGTCCGTTCGTTTTAGTGGCAACTTCTTGGTGAACTTATTAGGACAGTGGGCGGTAAGTATTTTATCACTTTTTTTAATGGCGTAAAATTATTTGTATATATTACTTCATTGTGAAACTGGTATTTAAGCAGCAGAAAACTGGAATACTTACTTTTTAACATTTGTGTGTAAAAGCTGTTTTAGACATTGAAGAGGAATTCCTCTATAAATACAGGATAGGAATGCGAGAGATCTGTGAGAAGTAACTAACTGCCTTTTTCTTCCCCTCTCATAGGATGTCAGTGGCGGTGGCCCTGCTCGCTCTTACCCTGTTGGTGGCCTCTGCTACTACTTGTCCCCTCCAGAATCCATGGGTGCAATATTTGAGGATCCTGTCCACGTAATAGTTTATATAATATTTATGTTGGGATCCTGTGCGTTCTTCTCGAAGACTTGGATTGAGGTGTCTGGCTCATCAGCGAAAGATGTAGGTGTGCTGATAAATGTGCTGCCTAAATGTTTTCAAACACTGCCTGTAATTTAGAACTGACTAGATCCGAACTGATCAGTTAATTCCTCTGACTAAATAATCAGGTGACTGCAAAACACCGCAGCAGTTTCACAAAATTATGTTTTTTGCAGGTTGCCAAGCAACTGAAAGAACAGCAAATGGTGATGAGAGGCCACAGGGATACTTCAATGGTTCACGAGCTCAACAGGTAAGGAAATGCTGACATCCAGCTGGACAGTTAAGAGTGCTGGGGAGGCGTCAACTAGAGCAGATAGCCTTGGAAAAATCCGAGACCTGTTCCCACTGCAAATGTCAAGATTCTTCTCATTCAGCTGTCGTCTTTCCTAGTAATGCAAAAGGTCTTTATAGCGGTAGGTAAGAGATTAACCTGTAGGGTCTTTTGTTTAAGTGGCACAAGGATGGAATTTGGGTTGAAGCACTTCCATGTTTGTACAAGGAAGATACCTTGATTTTTACAGGTGTTTAATTTAGCATTACTGAACAAAGATGACACTACAAAAGCGGTATTTTACGCAGTATACAAAACCTGCAGATCTATATTGAAAGGTAGATTTATCCCTGCATGTTTGAGTCGAAGCAGTTATTCGTAGTCCTGTGGAGGTTACATAGCATGCATATATATAAAATTGTTATACCGTGAATTGAAAAGCTTTGCCAATGTTTGCCTATTCACACAGCTTTCCCATCAGTGAATATTTATTTTAGTTTCTACTTTGTGCAAATATGGATGACAGTAAGGGCTAATGGCAGAGTTGCGTTTGCAACACTCAGTTTGTTGCTCAGTATTCTAGTTGGTTGTTTTAGTAGCAGATGTATTGTTAGAATCCTTGGATGAAAATTCATGGTTACGAATGCTTTGTTTTTCGTTGGTACAGGTATATCCCTACAGCAGCTGCGTTTGGTGGTTTGTGCATTGGTGCCCTTTCGGTTTTGGCTGACTTTCTAGGAGCCATTGGGTCCGGCACTGGCATTCTGCTTGCAGTCACTATTATTTATCAGTATTTTGAAATATTTGTAAAAGAACAGGCTGAAGTTGGAGGAGTAGGTGCATTATTTTTCTAGATGTCCAAATATTTCATGGTGTGAAAGGGAAAGTATTTTGACAACATGCGTCGTTTAGTCCAATAACGCTATTTTCTTTTTACTTGTTTTAAAGTGCTACGTGTCCCATTACTGTAATGGGCATTGAGCAATGCCTGTGTGCAGCATTAGTACCAGCTGCCTTAAGAATAAAGTTTACATTATCTTGTTTAAGTATTATCTAGTGTTGCCTGTAATGCTGGAAACCAATTCATCTACCTTGCTGTTCAAACACTACAGTGAGATGGTAAAATGTATCAGTTTCGTATCGGTAAGCATTTTTGCACATAGCATTAAAATGTTAAATTTATTTCCCTGTCTTTAATAGGAGAAAAAAAAAAATCTGAGTTCAGATTGCCACGTGCCAGTATTCTTGACAAAATTTATTTGTAGCCTGTATTTTACATTAATTTTTTTATACTTTTTTAACTTGCATTTCCCCATCATTGAACTTGGCACTCCTTATTCCTTTGTGGTGTCTCCACCCAGGCACCTTTCTCTCAGCTCTAAGGGTGGACAAGCAAACATTTTACCGGAGACTGATACTCATCTCACCTGTGAACTGGATTTCTGGGGTGGATGTGCTGCATCCCAGGGCATTTTGGTTTCTTGCCCTGGGCCTCCTGTGAGACAGCATGGTAGCTGCTGTCCTGCTAGCCAGTCAGCCCAGTAGTTCTGTTTAAACATGTACTTGTGAAAACTGTGCCACTGAAACTTCACGTCCACTTCGCTTTTGTGAGTCTGAAGAACAAGGCCTGGTTCCTAAAGCAGTGTTCATAGAAGGGAAAGGGGGGGAACGAGTTTTTTGCTGAAAATCTGTTTGTCGCGCTTTATAGCGGCAATGTAACAACTGTAAACGTTAGACAATAAACTTATTTAATTAAGCTCTCTCCTGTGTCTTATCTGTGCAAGATGCAGTTTTTGATCATTTCTAACATGCTCTGGAAGGCTCCCTTTTTATCCTCTTATCCTCTCCTTCTAGACTATAATTCTGGTCAGTTTTTAGCAGGCTTAATTAAAAAAAAGCAAATCTCAAGATTACTTCCCTTAAAATAATTGAGCTTTTCTGCTCAGCTCTAATCAATTACTTTTTCCCTTTGATTTCACATTTTTATTTCTTCCATCTTCTCTCATGTTGAACTTGAAAGTAACTTTGTGTTGTTTGTGAGGGTAGGAAAACCTGAAACAAGTTTTCTGCTTCATTTCTAAGCTAGGAAAGTCTTCCAAATTATGCATGCTCATCCAAATTTACTTCAGAGGCAAGACTTTGACATTAGCTTATGTTTATTACAACTATTCAATCCTAAGCTTTAAGCAGCGGTGGTGGTTTACATCATTAGCGGCAGTCAACTGCAAACCAATTTTCTCTCTCTAGATAGTTTAGTTAGGGCTGGGAGAAGGAAACAACATCTTCAGGCCTAAATCATAAAAGGAAGTTCCTGAAGCTGCAGAGCATGTGCCCTGCATCTTCCGCATACCGAAACATAAGTGCAGTGGCGAATACAGTGAGAAACGAGCCATTCTGAAAATTAAGCAGCATTTTAATTACAATTATTCTGTCGAGGCTTGATAGACTGAGCAATTAGAAGGAATGCTTTTTGTCAGTTACATTAATTCCAGATAAAAATACCAGAATCATTCCTACAAATACTTTTTTTTTTCTCTACAAGTAAAGCAAAAGACCTTTATTACAAGAAGAGTTATATTCCCTAAGCCATCTGAATTGGGCAGTTTTCAACTAAATTTCTCATTGTTGTTTTAGAACTTCATAAAAGGAACTTGGAGCGGTTTTTCTGCTGCACGCTTCAGGGCCAATGCATAAGTATAAACCCTGGCATCCACTGCAATATGTTCTTCTGCTATGAGTTCTGGGGGGAAAAGAAAAAAAAAAAAAGAAAATTATGAGATGCTGTTAAAACTTCTCTACATAAATTTAAGTCCCTTACTAAAATGAAGACGTATAGCATTCCAGACATGAATTCTTAATGCTAACACGTAATGCTATCAGTAACTCTTGTTACCTGGCCATGTGTCTCACAGCTTTTTGTTTAAGATAGAGCATTCTAGGATGAGAAATGCCACAGGGAGCTTTAAGAAGAGCAGCTAAGGGTTTCTTGAGGCTCACAGTAGTGCATTTAGCGTGTCAGCTCTTACCGTCAATTCTTTGCAGTAGGTCATTCTTTGGAAGTGAAATAACTTCCACAAATTCTAGGAGAAAAGAAAGAAAATTTATGCACCTTTAAATGAGTGAACAGCAGAGGAAGTTAGGTCTGTGTCCTGTTTCTTACCATTTAGAAGGGGAAACAAGCTGGGTTAATGCTCACCACCACCATCCAAAAGCTGTGAGCCTTCAGACATCACAAAAAGGCCGATTAAACAGGGGAAGGCAGTGACCGGTGTCATTAAAAAACAGGTTTGGCAGAAAGAAACTGGGAAAGAGCTGGGAAAACCAGTGTAGCTGTCAGCTATGGAGGATAAGAATCCTTCTAAAAGGAGACCACCTCCCTTCTGAGAATGGAAAATACAATGTTGACGGGGACTGGCTTATACCGGTACAGCAATGGGTTGTAGGTGCATTTGAAGACCAAACCGGCACAAAGACAAAGGGTTTGGTCTTGAGTTTGTGTTGACTTACATCTCCCCTAGCTACCTGAACTAGTTGTCTTTGAGGCTCGAGCTACGGCTGTTCAGCTTTCAGTAATTTGTATTTCATGAGATACTGGTGCTATAGGTGCAATACTTGAAGATAACAGATGCGATAATGCCCCAGAGGAATTTTCATGTCTAGGCCAAAGTCAATATCTCATGCATGTTTGATGAGGGTGAGGAAATTAACCAAGCCCAAATAAAAAAGTTTTAACTGACATTTTGTACGTAAAACTTGCCGTACGAAGATCACATTTGACCTTACTGTCAATGGGAGCACAGTTACCTAACGTACCTCCATCATCTGCAAGTCAAAAAAAAAAAAAAGTAACTTAAGGGTTTCAAAATACACTGGAGTTTACAATTAAAAAGCATCGACAGGTGACTGACTGTGAGTGACACTGTAGTTACTGCCAGGGTCAAGCCACAACGAAGAGGGATATCTAGGTTCACAGCTCCTTATGGCCCTCACGAAAGTCTGGCACCTGAATTTCTCATTCTGACACTTAACATCAAGGCCCCTCCAGTGAATGTAGCAAAGAAACACAGCTCGGCTTATCTAGACTGCAGGGTATGATCTGACGGATGTACAGCCTCTAAACCAGCTGGGATAGAAGAGAGGCACTGGTAGGGATAGTTCTTTTAAACCCACTGTTTTGTTATCTTCTCAGAAATTTCAAATAAATGGTACAAAACTCACCAAGTTTTTGCTTAGGTCTTGTATTCTCAGCCTCATCTCCATTGATGGTGACACTCACAATGTGTGTCGTGCTGTTTGACAAGCCTGGGTCCAAGCACAGAGCTGCCAACAAGCACGTGGAGAGGTTAATTTTTCAAAAGCAGAAATGAGGCACCTTGACATTTTAACAAAAGCTTTCACAGAAATGTATCTGATACAATAGGAGAACATATATTTGGCATACATTCATGCTGGAAGAGTTGTGAAAAAAACTTGTTTTCACATGTTCTTGAAAGTCATGTTTCTGTAACAACTCTCAGCTCTTTTACAGATTCCTTGTAAGACTCGTTTTCAGCAGCTAGGTTTACTTTCCATTCCATAGACTGAAGATTACACTGTAATTTCACTACAGAGTTCCTCAGCCTATTAGACTCTCATTTTGCAATCACCTGTCTCCATCTCTCTCCGTCCCCAGCATGCAGTCGTACCAGACAATCAAGAGCCAAGTCTTCAATGTGATGACATTTACTTGAAATCATACGTAAGTTGCCTCACCTTTCTACCTTCTCAAGTTGTATTTATGATCCTCGTTTTGCCTTCATTTTGGTTTATGTAGGAAGCCTTGGATTGGCAACAATCACATTTCAAAGGATTTACTCCAATTATTTTGTCCTTTCTTCATTCTGCCTGGAGAAGCTGAGTCCTGTCACCTCCCCACAGCTGACAGGAGGGTGACCTTCACTCAGACTGCATCACGCAGCTGTTTTTTCTACCTAAGTTCACGGATGCTGTTCACATTAAGTCCAGCAATTTAGACCTTAACACTAAAATGCCAAATCACAGCTTGAATAATTGGGTTTTGTGTAAAGGATCTTAATTAATAGCAAAGTCTTCCCCTATAGACATCAAACTTTTACTTTAGGGCCTGTATGTTTAACAGAAGTTCAGCAACTGACTCATCAAGGACCAAAGTCTCACAGCCATGGGATACTGCTCTCTGCTAATTGGCATAGACTTTTCTGCATAGGTTTTTACTTCGGTTTAGAGCATTTTAGACATTTAGAGTACCCAAAGACAAAATTAGCTTTAGGTGCGAAAATAACAAAAAAAAAGCAAAGACCTGGAGTACATTCAATGACTTCCCCCTTGTACCCAGTTTCTTCCTCCAGCTCTCGCAATGCAGCGCTTTCTGCAGTCTCATTTTCCTCAATGAGGCCTGTGAGATAAACAATACACAAGAACAATTAAAAAGTTAGCACTTAACCGCAAAACCCATCCTGAGGTCTAATCCAGCTTTACGGAAGAGGTGAAGCAGCCTCACTACCCTGTTTTTACAGAGGGATAAACTGAAGTGTTAGGAAGGATTCCTCTTCCTGGATTCATTATGTTGCTGTCCACATCTTCAACTGATTATCTACAGAAGCGAGCTGCCTTACCAGGAAATGGCATTAATATTCTCATGAGGGAAAGAAGCCAAATGCTTTGATTCTTAGAGGAGGAGGAGTGGAGGGAAATGCAATATTCTACAACCAAACTACTCTGCAAAATGTCTCCAATCTGCTAAAACAAACTCATTTTGTATTCTCCATTCTCAGATATTCCTATTTCCAAATAGCACGCTGAGCTACAGAGCTCACCACGATTTTCTGGTTAGAGCTACTTCATTAAGATTGACACTTCAAGCATATCTAAACGCACTTAACTGTCAGCTTTTCATGTGACTCATCTTAATGTTTCAGTCACTTACCTGCAGGAAATTCCAAGCAATAGCTGTTAATTGGGGGCCTGAACTGTTTCACTAGGACAACGCAGTCGTAGTGGAGAGTTCTCTGTAGTACTGCTATCACTGCTACACCTACAGACAGCGACGGAAGACACAAGTACACAGAATGCGAGTATAAAGAAAGTGAGCATTTAGTGCTGGATCTGAAAGGAACCCAAGCACCGTTACTCTGAGCAATAAACATTTAGATGCCTGCTCCAGAATGCCCAATGATGAATTTAAGCTCCTTACATCATGCATGGCGAGAGATAAAGCCCAACAAGGGATCTTCAAAGTACCCCAGCAAATGAGGCACACGTACCAAGCAAGACCGAGCCTCAGCCCACCAGGATCAAGGGAAGGGCTCTCTTGCCTGCAGAGACTGTGTGGAAGCCATTGTATGGAACCCCCTCCTACGCTCCTTTCATGGCTCCATCCTAGCCCCTAGCAGCAGACCCAGTTCACCAGTCTGTGAGCTACTCTGTACCAGGGCATCCGTGATGTCTTTGAAATTGCTCCATTGCTCTAAAGTGAATACAATGATCTTGGGAAAGCACTCCTACCAGTAAGGTTCTGATTCTTCAGCACTTCAGTTAGCATTTCATTAGCTCAGGGGTATAGCACACTCTGCTGAGCTATTTGTTCCGCATCCTCATTCATAGATCATGGAATCACAGAATGGTTTGGGTTGGAAGGGACCTTAAAGATCATCTCGTTCCAACCCCCTGCCATGGGCAGGGACACTTTCCACCAGACCAGGTTGCTCAAAGCCCCATCCAACCTGGCCTTGAGAACTGCCAGGGATGGGGCGTCCACAGCTTCTCTGGGCAACCTGTGCCAGATCGGCTCTAAGTCTGCACTGTGACTTTATCAGAACAACTTTCAGAGGAAAAAATGCAAACAAAAAAAAGTCACCAATGTCTTACCATCAGCTGAAACACCGTTTTTGTTGCCAGTACGCTTCACAGTTTCCCAAGTTCTGTTTAACACAGAGAAAAGAACAAATGAATACATAGGTCACGTTCTACCCTTGATACTTTCATTTAAAAGTAAAATATACCATCACACAGCGAGGCCCCATAAGAAAGCAGCTGGCCTGAGGCAAGCCCTGTCATATACTGGCACTATAAAATGTCTGGAGTATGATCTTGTTTTGCCTACTTAAAGGAGGGAGAGAGAAAATAGTTAGTTAATGATTGTTTGAAATCACTAAAAATAAGGGAAAGACATAAATGTTTGTCACAGAACAGGCAAGTCTTAAAAAGTGATCCTGGAAAAGTGCAAAATAAAGCAATTTTATATATAAAACATGTCAGATTTTGAAAGACAGTTTTGTAACAAGACCACGTGCATTCTACCTTTTAACTTGCTTTTGCATAAGGTTTATAGTGTAAGTTATTGTGAACTCTCAGCTCAGTTCCTTGAGCACACAAGGAGCACATAGGGAAGGAATACCAAAGCTTCTCTCTCAAAATAAGCAACAGGATGAGTAAAAACCAAAAATCCACCAGCAATAAAAATCCTTTCATAAAAGCTCCAATGTTTGCTATTTTTTAAAAGAATACTTTGCTGATGAATTGGGAGGCACTAGAGAAAGCAATCAGTATGGAATTTAACACATTAAGGGGAGGGAAGTAAAGCCATGTTGTCACATCTAGATAAATAACAGCACAACTAAAGCACACAAAAGAATTGGACAGGCGTGATAATATCCAAGAGGACAGTAATTTGTCAATAGTATGCAAAACGCAGCACCATCAGCAGAGAAAAAAGCAGCCCTTAATGAAGAACCAGAAAAGCCACGGGATGGACTCTCTGATTGTCAGAGACTAGTTGCACAGCTGGAACTTGCTTCTGTGTAGCGTCTTCACAAGGAACTGGAAATGCAAGGTAAACCAGGGTCCAATGTGCCCAAAAGGCTTTAGGAGCCAAATTCGATCCCACATGCTAGCACATCTGCTAGAGTAAGATTTTTTTCTCTGAACAGTACGAACTAGAAAGGAATTGCACAATGAATAGATCTCATTTTGTGTTGAGTAATAGGTTTGTAACAGTCATATTCTCTGCCCCGGGGCTAGTCTGTACAATCGGGAACATTACAGAAATCTGAAACGCCAGAGAGGCAATTACCTGGTTTTACCAAAAGGATCAGTATAAGTTGTTTCTTCAAGCTTCAACCATTTTCTTTCTACAATGACCTAAAATAAAGAATTCTTTGTTAAATACATTGTAAGATTAATTCCAAAGATAACTGGGGGCTAAGGAGAGAAACAACACAACTGGTTTTTGGATCCTTTTGAAGACAAAATCTCAGCATCAGAATACATGCAGGAACGTGCAACAACATTCCTGTAGCTAATACAGAAAAAAACATTTACTCCAAGTTCTTGAATAGGAATAGAAAACAAGCCCAGGAACTTCTGTTAATGTGACTTTTATAACCAAGTTTCAATGAATTCAGTGGGATTTTATGTACTGGAAAGTCCTCACCTTTTTAGAAGGATTTTGCAAAGGTCATGTTTCAGCTGAGAAAGGGTCACTGGTCTGCACAGACTTCAGCTACGCTGCTGATCATGAGTGCCCACTTATCAGAGAGCATGGCCTAACAGCTAAGCATGCAAGACTGAAAACCAAACTATTTTGAAACTTTTCTTGCCATGATCTCTGACTGGGGCCTTGTGTAACTGCAAGCAGTGATACATACCTGCCCTTTTAGGATTTCTGAGAGCTGCTGATTGAGTGCTTGGCATTAACATTATTACAAAATGTCTTTTCTGAGTGAAATGCTCTGTGATGTTTCCTCTTCTTTTATGTAATTTCTTTAAAAGGGAAAAATCCCCAGGTGTTAGCCCAGCAGTTTACTTCTTTTAATGTAACTTGTATTTTAAGCTTTGCTAAAGGTACAGGCAGACCAGAAGCTTGTCTCTAGAATTTTGTATCAAGTTGGCCATAAGTCTCACCACAGAAATCAGAAGTAATCAGTAAGATGAACAAATCACTTCCTTATTGTCTAATGAGCGACGCTGCTGACAGCAACGGAGCAAGCGTAACCAAGGGGAAAAGAGGATCTGGGAAAAAAACAACATTGAATTGTAGCAAAGGATTAAGTCCGAGAGGTCATTCATGTGGCTGGCACACTACAACCCTCTACTGCAGGACAAGGAGCAAATAGGGCCCATGTGGCGATGTAGATCTTCAACTTAAAAGTGAGAGATTCACCAACTAAAAAAAGAAGATAATGAAATGTAGTATATGATGCAGCTATAACTAGAGTACAGAAGCACAGTACAGCATCATCTGGGGGCAGAAGGCAAATCAGAAGTGTTTCAGGTGTCCACTAACTTATAACTGAGCTGGATGAACTCACATAATTCTTAAAATGTGTTCTTCAGAACAATTATTTTGATAGGCAATTGAAATAACAATAGCATTCCTATGGTTATAAATGTGGCTACACGTATTTTACATGTAGGAGTTTGGGCATTTATTTCGGAAAGTATAATATTTTGACATAACAGGAACTGGAAAAGGAGACCTATGTGTTCTCAGAGGGGCTTTCTAATGGCTTTGTGGTCACAAAAACAGCAGGAAAGGAGAAGATGAAGTATATTATGCTCATTACAGGTACAAGAAGTAATTCCATTTGGTATATTTATAGGTATATATATACCTATATAATTCAGGTATATTTTGAAAAGCTTTGTATTCACTCCTAAATCACTACAGAACTAGAGTACAGGAAGATCCAAAAGAAAAAGAGATTAAAATCATGTTCCATCAGTTGTCCAAGGAGAGGAATATATATACTTCAGTAAAGTAAACACAGCCAAATGTTTTGTGTTAACGAATTTCTTTAAACATCGCAGAGAACACAAAGGACTAAATTATTGATCATGGTCTCATACTGCTGCAGCATTCAACAGAACTGGCAGATCATTACCCCTGTCACCAAGTTATCATTTGCTAAGCAGAAAGGGGAAAATGGCTGAAATCAGAACCACATCACCATCCCCAGTAATTTTAGAGGAAAATGAAATCCCTAGTCTGTAAGAAATTGGACATATCCAAGCTCCAAACAGACAAAAGAAAAAAAAAGAAAAAAAGAAAAAAGTAGGTTTTATGCATACAAAACAAACAATGTCAAACAAAGTGTCTTGTTTTTAATCAGGTATTTGTAAGTACAGCTTTTGGCCTCTACTGTCATGGAGCAATAATTAAGAGGTCCTATAGGACACGTAGCATAAATATTTACAATGGAAATTGTTCCACAATCCTCCAAAGTTAGGTGAAACCCTTGCTGCTAACAGCCTATAGGGTGAGAAAACTGAAAGTTGACAGGTTTCCCTAGAAGAAAAAGAGAATTTTGTCACCTGCCTTGTCAGGTGCACAATTAAAACTTACGGAAGCCAGCACAGAAGCATAACTTCTGCTTTGCTAAATCCCCTATTTAGAGCCTAAAGACACTTTGCAGGATGTGTTGTACTTGCCATGCTCAGTTTTAGAGTTATTTTTATTGCTTTATCTATTACTTTGATGGGCAAATAACATCTGCTCTTGCTTAAAACAGCCTGACTGTGAGTTCCCAGAAATAAAGGAAGAAGGAAATAAGATCAGCCACCACTTTCATAGAAGAAGATATTCCACCATCAGACCATATAGTTACTGAAGAATTACAGAATCACTTTTAATATAAGGGCCACTAGCAGAGGCATGGTAAATACTCTCCTGTATTAATCCCCCAAAATGACTGAAAAAACTAAATAGCTTAAAATATGTAAGATCTAATTACAAACTTCCAATGACTCTGAAAAGTACAATATTCCAAAGCAGAAGAACTGAGAGGCATTATGAAAACAAAGAAACAAAAAGAGGATAAAATGAAAATGTTACCTGCAAAATCACAGGTCTTAATAGAAAATCCCAAAAGCTCACAGAAATGAAACCCTTTATGCTTGAGAAATACTCATATTAAAAAACCACTCAAGGTGAAGAGCCATAAATATATCCCAACAATGTGAGTCTCTTCTTCCTTGAAAAACCTTTGTACCTTGAAACATAAAGAAATTACAAGATTCCATTCATTCCAAGGAAGGAAAGCTGGATAAAAGAAACTACATTCCTGTTATAACAACAGTGTGACACTGTTGCCAAACCTGCCTTTAACACCAAAGATTAACTTTTAAGCATTCACTTAAAAGAGAACAGAAACAAATGTCGGCAGTTTAAATTAGGGTGAAAGTGCTCCTAATAAGCATCCAGAAGTACCTCCAAATTCCTTCTTCAGGACCCAATGTGAAGATGCGAGCACAGTATTTTTGAAAAACTTTACTACCCCCTTACTAATGTCTTTAGAACAGCAATTATCTAAATTCAAACCCTTTCAGAAAGCACCAAAGAAGGTACAATCCTAAATGTTAAGGCAACTCTTAGTGGTTCATCATCTTAAAGAAACAGAAAACAAGGCTGAGTTTCACGATCCACCAATTTGTATAGTCTCTCAGAGGTATCATCAGCATTATTTCCGAACCCTGAAAGCAGCCTTAACAGACAATACAACAGCTGCAAAATCTGAAAAAAAAAAAAAAAAGCGCAGCTTAAAATTACACAACACTGTAAATTTCTCTCTCCCCATTGATAATTCCTATGATTATTTCAACAAAGACAAATGCCACCTTTTTTAAACTCTCTGACCATCAGGAAGAAGTGTTTTGTCTATTGAATAGATTTTTACAAACATAGAGCATCTACAGCATTTCCTACTCTGCACTCACAAACACTCTGATCAGTCTCAAATAATTGTTATTTAACAACAAAACCTGTGTCAAAACCAAGGATGTTATACCTCCTCCTTAAGGACGAATTGTCTAGCAGTTTTTGGAACTTCTGTGGATGTCTCAGCTGCCATTTTCAGGAACATCAGGCTTTTCCCCTCCTGTGCAAAGTCCAGATTACTATGAGACAAAGTCAATATTTGCTTTCAGAGTAAAGTTAAAGCGTTCATTTCTGCATTCTAAATTAACAAATAAAACTTGCTGGAGAAAGTCAGGGACACGTGATGGCAAGTGCAATTCACATTTTCAGCTCCACCTGATGGTTTCAGAGTCAAATAATTCAAAGGCGAAGCGGAAGTTTGGGTCAAATCCCTGACTTACATAGTTGTAATAGTCCCATCAGCTGCCAAGTAGGTACGCTGGTTGAAGACACCCTCCTTAACTATTCAAAGGTCACACAGACACAAAATTGATCCATTTCAGTCAAACCGTTTCATTCTCATCTGGGTGAAGTGCTCTGTCAACACAGCATTTACCACAACAGGACTACACACTCCACTGTGAAAGCAGAAAAAAACCTCATACCAAGAGGAATTCAGTGGTAAAAATTGTCTGCTATTGAGAAAGAATCAGAATGAGAACCCACCTCTCTCTTACACACATCACAAATATCATGTAAATGATTCAATTCTTCCCCCCAAAAACAAGGTCAAAAAGTCACCTGTGTGTTGCAAGTCTAGGTGGCATGCGGAGAAAGCGTGACGGAAGCACGTCAGTCTCTCTTACTGCTAATGATGTGGCTGATGCTGTGCAAAAGGCAGTTGAATACATGCCCAAAGCAAGGCTCTGCACCTGCAGCTCAATGCCTCAGCTTGCATCCTAATGCTCCCTAGGAAGCTAAAATTGTCTACTCACTCCCTCAATCCAGTTCTAGCTGAAAGGCACACAGGCAGCAGAAAAATACAATGCATTAGAGATTCACCATTAGTCCCCTGTCTCACTGCAGAGCTATGGGGCACTTTCAGCACAGAACCTCTTCTTCCAAGGAAGCTCATCTCTGACATTAAGTTGTAATACTGAAGTCCTCAAAATCAGCATGAATCATAAGCAAAAAGACAATGCAAAGAAGCAAATCAGTTTAAACACCAGGAGAGACGAGATAATCTTAAAGACTTCTATCATTCTTAGCGTTGACTGTTGTAAACTTTCCATAAAGTCAACAGAAATCTTTCCACTGACTTCAGCTAGGGTTTAATAAGGCTCTGTGGAGGCTCTAGCAATGAACAGTACAGAAGTGAGTGATCACCTTCTCTGTCATACTCAATTTTATCACTGTCATTTTTTACTTCATCTTTATCCTTTTCTGATAACATCTACTGCATATTCATGAAACATTTAAGAGCATGCAGCAACAATCAGCTTTCTTACATATTAGATTTAGTTCCCCAAAGTAGTTAAAAGGAATAGGAAGTACAAAATAGTTCTGGTTATCAGCAGGATTAAAATGAATGTACATAAATCCATTTCCTCAGTTCATACACAGGGCAGGCTCTTTCTTAAGCCTTAAAAGAGTCTGGTTGGATGAAGTAGGTCATAGTGGTCAAACATTCAAATTGTTTTTATGTAACATAAGTCCTGAAAAGGAACCCTGACCTATTAAACCCAATTCTGTTCTTTCAAAAATACGTTCTGTAATCCTTTCTTAAAGCAATGAAGCTCCATCTTAAAACTACATAGGTTTACTATCTACCTTACCACTATTTGTATAAAAAACTGTTCCAGAACCTCATTTCTTTATCTTCCAATTTCTATCCCATGTTAGCTCAGTTAGCTGTTACCCATTTGTTCTTGAGCCAGCAACAACTCAAACTCTCTTCACTTAGGATTTAAGAGCTGTACCTGGACAACAGCCATGGTATCTTGCTGCAACTCTAAAGCACAAGATCAAGCTTTCCACCAAACTTATGCAAATGAAGCACGGCCCAACATAGCAGTTCCAAGAGGTTCCTGGTCATCCAGAGGAAACAGTCAAAGGAGGCTCTGTGTGACGCCCAAAGCATACAGCTTTAAAAATACAAAAACCTCACATACCTAGCTACAACAAATTCACCTCCTATATTTGGAAAGAATTATAGCTTTTTTGATTGACAATATAAACATATCAAGAGAGTAGATAGTGAAACACGTCCTTGTTAAACTTTTTATCAGGCTGAATAAGTCTTCTTTTAGACTCCCCTCACAAGAAATCCTGTTCCATCGATCATGCTAATCCTTCTGCATAAGCCTGCAAGTATCAGTGTATATTTCTCAAACGTAGATTACCACAATTGTACCCTAAATCCCACAAGCAGCTATAGTAATGGTTTGTACAACAGTATTAATACCTACCTGTATCAGCTACAAATACATACTAGAAGCTCATCTCATGGCAGAAGCTGTTTTCAACACAGCTTGCTCTCTCTTCGGCACTGGACAGATTCAAGGGTAGCTTGCAACTTCAAATAACAAAAAATTGTACAGCTTCAGTGGTTAGAATTATCACTAAAATCTAAAATAGGTGAACATGAGAGAGGAAGACTAATCTAACTCAGCTTCTGTAGTTTCGATCTGCTCCACAAGTGGGCGCAATAACTCTATGTATGAGTGGTATTTTAAAAAGTTCCACCAAAGAAAGTAATTTTTTCCAAATTCAGTTAACTGTATAGAAGTGAGAATTTCTGCTGTTAGAAAGCTGAAATACCATTTGGTTGAATGAAGGCTGCAATTCTGGTATCTCACATTAGTCCTACTGTCAAGGGTGGCAACATCTTATGTTCATAAACAAAATGAGCTGCAACTGAAAATTAAACCTAACACCACAATGTTAGGTTTCTAAAGCCCTGTGTTAGGTTTCAGAACAGACCTTGCCTTGCGGCCCTCAGACAGGACTGTTCTTCTATCTCATCAAATTACCACTGCATCGTTTGAGCTAAAAATGCAACATAGCTTCACACAGAAGCCTGGAAACCTAACTAACTAATTTACGATTACGTTATGAATATATGTTTTTAATAGTTATCAGTGCAATCTTATGAATATGTCAAAGTGTCCACATTTATCAGTCTTCTTAGTGTGAAGCAACAGCACTTGAACTACAAATTATGGAAAAAAAAAGTTTGGGCTGCTTCTAACTTCTCTGAAGATTTTTGTGGCTAGTATTACAGGGTACTGCTGGCAAATCATGCTACTTCTTCCATTTATTTCACATGGGGGTCAAACTCAGACATGAAAAAGGCATACCGCTTACAAAAGGTGTAACTTTATTCTCATTTCTTATTCCTTTATTGAATGGCTTCCTTTCAAGGCAACATCCAACCATTCTACAGTTTCCAAATTATGCTTCCCAGGAGTTAAAATCTTAAGCCAACTGAGGCCTGTGAATCAGCTTAAGAGAGCAGACAAGCTATCGGCGCTATACATTAACCTATCCAAGTCACAATAGATGGATTAGCTTTTCTAAATCACTTTTGCAAAAGATATTCTCCAATCCAAACTACACATCTCAGCTGACAGTAACCAGATTTAATGGACGCTCAGCAATGGTGCCCTAAGGCAAGCTCAAGATAAAACAAAATACGGGGTTTCTTATAAAGAACGTGCAAAAGGGACACTGGCAGTGTTTTGTGCACAATTTAACCAACAGCACGCTGAGATACGTGCACTGAAGATAAACATCACTAAGAGCTTCTAAGTCACTTTAAACTTGTTACCATCAGTCAGTGCACTTGCATCTCAGCAATATGATTCTAGCAATAAAATCAATTAGCTATCAGAGGTTGATGGGAGAGTGAGAGAGGGAAAAAGTGGAAGAAAATATTTCATTTTTGTCACAGTATTTAGCAGCGTGGATGACCTGCTCAACACCAAATAAAACATGGAAAATTAGCAGGTTCTCACCCTGCAAAACAGACAACAAAGACTATCTTGCATAAGAAGAGGGTTAGCAGCATCTCCATAACGTTAGCAGCTTTCCAGACAACTTAAGTGCGAGAGGGCTCGGGGAGACACCTCAACCGGCAGATGCGAGGAAAGCACTGGATGGAAACGACTCAGCCCTCCATGCAGGGGGCACACAGACGACGGCAGAACCATGCGGCTTAAAAAGAACGTATTATTCAGCTATTACTTGGCTCTCCCCGTAATAAAATGAAATGCAGCCCTACTTGAGGAGAAGGACGAAGCTCTCGTTGCAGAACTTCATTATAACGCTGGAGAGATGAAATCTTACGCAAGGACATGCAAAGCAAGCAAGCAAAGCCTACTAGGCGGGAAAAACACCCGCAGCTTCCTTCAGGCCACCCCTGTTTTCAACATAACCGCCTG
>NW_009606270.1:8642-18379 GCF_000690535.1 Cariama cristata | reverse complement strand
CCATAATGATTCTATGATTCTATATTACTTCTTCCTGCAATCTATGCTCATCGTATCATTATGTCTTCATCGCTACAATCACGTCACTAATGTAGTCTGCATTCTGCTGTAGTATTCTCATTGCATACTGCTGAACTTTATTGATAATTAATGTATATGCTCACTATATTCTGCAATTAAAAAAAAAGTCAGTGTTGTGGGCAAAATGATGTGCTTGAGCTATAATGTATTCACCCTCATCTAAAGGTAGCTGTTTAGAATACTCTTAAATTCACTGTAAGAATCACAAAACTGGTTTTACAGGGTGAAATATTCTAAAATACTCTGAACTGACTTAGGTAAGCGATCAAGGCAGATGCCAGTAAAGGACGCTCTACTAGCATATTATGAAGATCCTTTATTAAGTAACATTCATAAAGTATTTTCCCCTGTCATTCTCACCAGGGAAAAATCTAGCAGACCCAACATACCTGAAATGATATGAGGTTCTTTTATCCCATTTTTGAAGGGAAAGATGGGAGATTCTCCGTGTTGTGCTATTTTTAAACAGGTCATTTCTTAGACCTCTTTAGATCACAGTTACATGAACAATTTCACTGGTATGACCAAAGGGCTGTGAAGTCTAGCAGGTGGCAAGAACAAGCAGCTGACGGATGCAGGCAGGCTTGGCAGGGACAGGAACAGGAACCCCTTACACTCAGCTGTGAAAAGATTTGTAAAATGGAACTGCAACCTCAGGAACTTGAACTTGCTAAACGCTAATGACAAATCAATGAGAGACTCAGGATGTTCTTAGATAAACACTTTCCCTGGTGCCAAAGCTGACTTAAGAAGTTCCTGCCCTTCCCTTTTCCCTCTCCCTCCAGCATTGCCAATTGCATCACTGAGATGTGTCGGATTAAAATGAAAACTTTTAACCCTATTTTAGTTTTGGCTTATAGAGTGGTTCCACAAACTGTTGTGATGTAAGTGAAGGGCAGGAGCACGACATCACAGGAAGATACAGATGGGCTAAAATGAAACAGAGTGTATGTGGGTACCTGAACAACATAATTATTAGAATGGCAAACAAACATCTCCTGAGCTTTGGTATACTGTTTGGTATCATACTTCATTTGATCCAACGTTTTCTGGGAGTTCATGGACAAAAAGTCCCTAAATTCAATAGCCTTTGAGTGAGGCCCCAAAAGCAGGTACTGTGTGATAACAATTTTACCCCTTTCAGGCTAAAAGATTTTCTTAAAGAAATGAAACACTATTTAGAAAACATTCAAACTCTCCAGAATACAGATCTGTCTAACCATTGCTATTTTCATTGTCTCATACTGTGCTATTGCTACCTTTAAATTTTGTTTTTTACCTTTACCTCTCAATTTTATACTGCTATCCATAGATTTATTATATAGCTTCATGTGGTTTTACAGCTGCCTCACACAGTCTATGAAATCTCAAACACACTTGTTTAGACTATGAGCTTGTTTATTCTGGACTACGATGACCAAACACACTCTCCAAAGCTAATGTGATTAGTTTGGCCAAGCTTATTAGGAAAGAAGAATGTCAGGAATTCCTCTTCCAGATGTAGCCTGCATCGCTCAGAACTTTCTCAAACAGCAGCACAGTTCCCAAGCTCCACCTAACTTCACGTAGATGGTGAAAATCCCAAGATGTAAAATTAAGGAGGCAAAAGGAGCAGTGGGAGAAGGCAATGATTGCCTTAGACGTGTTCACACTTAACGGAATTAATGTTTACTGATACAATGGAACCTAAAGAGGCAGGCACATCGTTTAATGTGTTAGACTTGCAGACCTTTGATTCTTTTATGGTTAATTAGCCTTTAACTTAAGAAAGCCCTCAGGTCATAGAACTTCCATCAGCTCTGAATTCAAAGCTTTGCCCTCTCTCACCCTGGCAGTTTACAATATAATGATGATTGATAGCCAGATGAAAGCATTAGCTAGGGCTTGTCTTTTTGCATTGTGCTGGGAGAGAAGTGTAATGAACTATAGCTGCAATGGTTTCAGAAACCATTTTAGTTAATTGTGACATTAATTACCCACTTAAGCAGGCTTGGGCCAAATTGATTTTATACTGCTTTATTCTATAGCAGGTTAAAAATTAACCCTGCAATCTTAGATGCATTTTACAAGGTTTCTATTCCCTTGTTACCTAAAAAGCCCCTAGTGAATATGATCTCAAGCTGATATTCATGAACTCAAGTAAAAAGGGGGAATGATACCTTTTAACAGTGACAGATTTACACTCTGAGAAGATATTGGGATAAATATTTAACTGCTATTGAAGTTATACTCAAATGACCAAAGACCTTCTTAAATTTGGTTAGTGAGCAGTATGTGAGCTAGATTCCCACCCAAACTAAAGCTTTTTTGCCTAGTCCCAGGAATCATAGGCAGCTTTAAAATGCTCCAGATAAGCAGCAGCAGATGCTGTTGGGATGGGAAAACTGCACATATACAAGAACAAATTGGCCTAAGTAGCACAGAGATTAGACTGCCACAGTATTTGGAGCACAAAGCACCATACTTCCCCTCAAGAAGTCCAACCTTCCCTACATCACATAAGGAATATTCTGTATGAAATCTTTCTAGAGAGAAAAAAGGGAGAAAGCGTCGTAAAGACACATTATCCTTTCTGACATAAAGAGAACCCTCCAAAATAAGCCAAAGCACAGAGGACAGAAAGATGGGATTTTCTCACTCCACATTCTTTGCATACAGGGTAACACTCAGAACATTGCTAAGATTGCTACAGCAGGACTGAAAATATAGTCAAGCCCAAACTTGTCTTACATCCTCTGTGAGAACAAACATTTTCTGACAGGGAGAACTCGGGTCTACACTGCCTCGCTGTGCAAGCTCCCACGTGCAGTGGGGAGGAGGCATGGTAACTCCATTCTAGATCCGTTCTTATTGTTCAGCCAATGTGAGCAGATAATGTGTCATAGTATCCTCCCTAAAAGAGTCTTAAAACTGTCTTTCACAAAAGATCAGCATTTGGACACAGTCTGTGCTCCCATGGAAATACTGGAAAATCCACAGAGCTATAGGCACTCCACATCTAGGTGGTGTGGATTGGGGAGGCTGTTGAGCTCTGGCCTGCGTCCTAGTCCAGCTGACTGCAAGGTACTGCATATATAACTTAGCTCCTGTGCAGGAGACAATCAAAATCTTATATATTGTATAAATCCAGGTTATTTATCATTTCTTCACTTTAATGTGATCCATGATTCTTAAATTTTGGCTATAGACCACCCCAAAACCTTCTCTTGATGTTTTCAAACTGGGGCAGCCAGCTCCCCCAGGTTATAGGCTAGGGACCAGACAACATGTTCACTCTCAGTTGAAACCTGCTCACAGAAAACTCTCTGAAGGCCTCTAGCAGAAAGAATCACATACATGTTCAGCTTACTGACACTCCAAGAACCGTAAGACATTCCCAGAAAACTTGCTAGCACAACAGGAAGTGTGGAAACAAGGAAGTAAGGATGGAAAGAAGAAACAATTCTGTAGGTATGGCTTTGCAAAATACCTGTTGCTCACTGCTACAGACACAACAGGAATGCTAATCATCCAAACTAACTGTGTAGCAATGACATCCACCAGTTGGTGCAAGTGTCTGCACATGCATTTTCAACAAAGCCTTGATAAGGTGAAATATTTGTTCAATAGAACAAAACAGGATTTTAGCTTGTGCTCAGCAAGCTCTGAATGATGCTTTTGCCACTTGTGTTTTAAGGAAAGCACTTTCTTTTCTGTTTTATTCCACCTGACACTGATCTCCACACGCCCCTGTTCTCTGTGAGGCAGAACAGCTGTTTGATGTCAGGAAGAAGCCTTCCTCAGCCATTATTTGGGTGCAGCTGCATGCCAGCACTTGCAGCTGATACCACTTTTAACCCCCATCTTAGTTTTCCAACTATTCATTTTATTCCCAGTCTTCTACTGTAATTTTTCCTTTCTTCTAACTTAGCTTTACAGACCTCCCTATTTAAGGGCCTGGAGCAAAATTTGTGATTTTGCCTCTCAGCTGAAAATTATTCTAGCTATATCCTTTGCAATACTGGTCATGAGGTTTGAACAAACAGACACTCATGAGATTACAAATTGAGGCTGCTTGTATCTGGGGATTCTTCACTCTACAGCGTGCAGTGCCTTTGAAGCTTAATGTCTTCGTTGATCTAGCTTGCAATACTCAAATTTGCTAGAATTTTGTTCAGTTGTATGTGTAATTCCTTTTGGCCAAGTATAGCAACCACCAAAAATTAACAGCGCTTCCCTCTAACTCTTAGTCTGAGGTGCTGATACCTTAAAAAGACAATATTCTGTGTCATGGCTGTCTTAAGTAATGAAAGATACTTGCAAAGCTGATCTAAAACTTATAAAGCTGACCTAAACAATCCACCCAGACCAAGAAAGCTTTTGTTAAAATAACTGAATAGACACAGAAGGTATTTTGCTGTTGTTCCCTTGTGCTGTCTTAGCCTCCTCAATACAGCAGTCCATCTGGCCTTCTGTGGAAAATGACCCAATTCAATTAAAAGTCCCTTTGCATCTTGCTGGTGGAACCACATTAATATAATGCAAGTCTTTGGCCCTCTCTAGTGATCAGTCCACATGGAACAGCTCTTGAATGCTGTTTCTTCAAAGGAATAAAAGTAGCCCTCACCTGAAGGAACAGATGTACACATACTTTGATACTCAGGTCCTCATTTAATTTCCTTGAAATAACTATGGGCTTAATTTTGGATCTGCCAGAAGACACTGATGTCATCTTGCTTTTCTGTTTCTAAGTTAAAATTGGCCCACTTAGCACATTTATTTCCTGGAGTCAGTAAGGGACCCCGCAGCAGACACATAGAGATTAAACAGCCTTTATATTGGAAATGCTTTTATTTAAAATGCAGTTTTTGATTAGAGTGATCTCACATGTGCCATTGCTTCCTCCACATAAAAGAGGGAACTTTGATATTCCCGTCCGTGAAACACATCACCATGCATTTTAATAATCCCAGCACAAAACTGCTAAAGTTAAACCAGACCCTTGGCCTCTATATTGTTTGATTATTGACACATGCAGTGATTCTGAAATCTGCCCATGACTTTATCTGGATGGGATGAAGAACAGATTTGCTTAAATTCTTGGTGACAGAAGTGTAAGAAGGATAAAGGAGAGGTTATTTTCCATCACAACTGTTAACTTGCTTAAAAAAATCTTCCCCAAAGCAAAGTTATAATGTGATATCTTGGAAGAACACTACTCTATTCTTCATTCAAACACCCTTTAACTCCACATCAGCAAGATAGAATCATATTAGCTAGCGAAGGACTCTAGAGATACTGATCAGATCGTTTTAAATTTCACTGAGGCTAGAGCTGGGAAAGGTTAAGATGCACTTTCCTGCAAGAAAAGTAGAAAAAGTTTGCTGCCAGGACAGCCGAAAAAGCTACCCATAATGTCGATAACGCCTTATTGATTCAAACAGCTACTTTGATGAAGCCATTTCTTTTTTAACTGCAATCCTTCTGCTGCGGGCTGGAAAGGTAATGCCAAAGGAACACATTTGGCAGTTGGAAAAATATTCCATGAACACAGAAACATTCAGCAAAGAGAGAGAGAGAGAGAGAGAGAAGCGGGTGATTGAAACCAGATGAAGCCAGCTCATGATCACAGCTTCCACTGCTGAATAACTAAGTCCATGTAAAATTGCCAGGCATTCCCCCTGCCATGTGAGAAACCCCAGGGAAGACTAAGCCTTTGTCTTCTTCTGACACATGAAGCAGTGAGGGTATTATGGACTGATAGAAGGTCCACAATATCCATCACTCCCTTTGGTTCTGGTGAATATTAGTGTGTTGTGACTTCCAGACATGGGCCAATTATCAGGAAATCACTCTGCTAGAAGCCTGTTGATTGCAGATCAACAACTCCTCCTGTGCTACTGGTATCTACCTACTAGGATTTTCTACTCATTGGATGCCACATAGGGGAAATACCCCTGTCAAAAGCTGTAGTATAAATCAAATGCAGTTGGGCTTATGTGTTTATCACTGAAGCATCTGACCCTAGTAGAATTAGCAGACAGTATGTACGCAGCCTGGTAGGCAGAGCGTTATAGAGAAACTCAGCAGTTTGGTTTTTTTCCTAGACTCTAGGGCTTTAAATAATCTTGGAGATGTCAAGATTCCTCTCCCTATGCTTCAGCTACTACATTAAGAGCTACACAGATAACAAACTATCTAGCTGAAAGCTAACTTACCTGTGTTCACACAAGTTGTAGTCACACCTTTGACTACAGACAGGCATATTCATGGGTTTGAAACTATTGGAGCTGAAATCTTTTTGTTCTGTAGAGTACTGCATACTGGTTCATGATGGATAGCTCTAAACATTACTGCAGTACAAATGATAATGATAACAGTCTTCATCTGTCAGCAGTTATTTAGAGCAAACCAAGCAGATAGTGCCTCTCATCAAGACACCTGTGGCCAATAACATGGTCTTCAGGGTCAGATTCAGACAAGGACACTTTCAAACTTCCTCCTACAATTGGTGGAAGCTAGAAAATCAGGCATTCAGCCGATTCAGAAGAATACAGGATCATACCCACAAAAATCAGTACTTTAAACATTATTCACTAATGGCATGAATATCTGGGACAGAAGAAGGAGATTGTCCCAATACTGGCCCTTTAAAATGGCATTAGAAAGAACATGAAAAGGAGAAACAAAATGTGATACTTGTCATAGATGTCCAGAAGAGCAATACTTATGACGCTTCCATCAGTGAACAGCTCTCCACAAAGATTCAGTACTTCTAGCACTTGAAAAAGAAAAGCAATAATGGCTGGAATGCTCCTCTGTGTCTTCCCCTGTAGGAAAGCCAGCCAAGAACACTCCCAAACCTTGCTGACTTACTTCCTGCTGCAGCTTTAAAGGAGCAGAGAGGGTATCCTCATAGTTGTCGTGCTGATAATTTGGTAATTAACGTATGATTATATAAGCACAGAAACTCAGAGTTAAATGGAATTGCCACCAACTTCTAAAAATTAAATATTTTACCTCAGTTTTAACCTCAAATGATAGACTTACAGATATTATATCACCTTGTTATGCAATGCTGGTTAGGAGGTGTGACATAACCCAATCCACAAGTGACATGTAATCAAGACAGCACTTCCAGGGACAGTGAAACAAGGTGACAGCCCTGTTCAATTCCCTCTGTTTCTACCCAGTAACTTTTGAGCTAAAGACAATATCAACATTCAATATTTCAAAGCAAAACTGCTGATTTAGGTTGTATGGAGGTGCTTCAAAACACCAGCTAAATTATATCCAGACAAGCTGAACAGCCCGAGGGAGTAAATGTGATTCATAATGTAGGACACTCGAGGGAGTACAAGTGGCAGAAGAAAAGGTCAAGATGATAACATGTTTGTGAACTACAAACAACAATTTCCTTATTCAATAAAATAAAACAATAGTACAATAACCAAACTGCTATATTCTGAGAAGGGCAGACAGGACATTAAGTTTCATCAAATGATCTCATAAGAGCTGCTTCTAATAATTAAATATTGTTTGAAAAATGGTTGTGCAGGCTGAGGCACTGGGCTGATGTCCACCCTCCCCATGGCCTGCAATCATGTCGCCCTCAGTTGGGTGACTGCTGGAAAGGGGAATGTGCTGTGAAGGCTGGCTGACACATTTGGCTTCCAAGTTTTTAGTGATGGAAAATTACTTTAACTGAATATATATTTTCTTCATGGAACTTAAGCTGTGGTCAGCATTTTTCATTTAATATTTTCTGATTTTCTTGCTTACATTTCTCCCATTGAAAGAGGAAAAGGAGCAATTATTTCACTGTAACACATTCTTTCTTAGATTTTTTTTTAAGAATACAAATGTTAGCTATTTGAAAATTAAAAGGAAGCATTTTTCTTACTTTCAGGTTCTCACACAAAACAAACTTGCCTTTTTCAGCTGACACTTCTAGCAACAGAAGTTACTGTTGGGACATATCTTGGAAGGTAAAGGCTTACACTGTAGGTGGATCTGAAAATACCTGCACCTGAGAAGGGCTTGAAAGATGAAGAAGGCAAAAGCAAGAGGAAAGCAAGAGAGGCAAGGGCACATATCCTATTCCTGCATCTCCTATTCCAGTGCAAGGACAGTTCCTGGAACAGATAGAGCTCAGTGGTGATTTTACCTATGTACACCTGGAGATTCTCATCTTTCAAAAGAAGGAAGGAGATTGGGTCCCTCTCTCCCTGCTTTCTGGCTACGAGAGGGGAACAAGCTGTGCTATCCAAGGAAGCAATATCTTACATTCTCCTTTTGTCAACTGCCACCTCCAACAGTACGTGCAACAAAGGATCATGTGCTCTTGCAGAAGGTGGGCCTGCCGGGCCAGCTAATACAACAGCAGATGAAGCAAAAGAATAAGCTGAGGAAGTGTTCAGGGGAATGCTGCTGGAAGTTACAGGACTAAAAATGCCTGGTCCTTTTGCACTCTGATGTTCTGATTATTTTTTTGACCTTACTAACCACTCTGGGCGATGACAGAAACTCCTCTGCTCAAACTCCACTAAAAATTCCCTCTCTGTCGTCTCAAAAATGTCTAGCTTTTACACTGCAAGAAAAAACTTTTTTATTATTTATTTATTTATTTAAAAATAGACAGGATATTGAACCAGCATGAATGGGGAAAAGAGATGCAACCAAGAACTTCAAGCTAAATCCCATGAGACAAAAGCAGTGAACGGCTGCAATCAGGGCAAAGTCCATATTTAGTTAGCTTTTACCTCTTCATTTTCAAACAGGAAGGACAGAGGTCACTAAACCAACGTTGGGAGGCATTAAAGACAGAGAAAACCAGACTCTTTTTTTTGTAAACTGATGCTGCAACTTTTATATCGACAGCAATTTACTATCTTAAATTAGTCTTAGGTATGTCACAAGAAAAACAGAGAAACACAAAGATCGTTTCTCCTTCTTAGCATTCCTTTCTGAAACCCAAGAATAGGGCACAGAGATTGCCCTGGGCTCGAATAAGAGGGACATCTTCCAGCATTGTTACAGAATATCTGGGAACAAAAAATAGAAATTTGAGATAGTAAAACTTACTGAGTTATCTAACTCATCTCGATACTTACATAGAACTACACAAACCTCTAATATAGTCTGCAAGGTGTGAACTTCCTTGACTGGGATGTGTATGGTATTTCTCTATACTTGTATTATTACTATACAATAATTTGCTACAATGTGGACAAAAGGTGATAAAATCCATGTTGAGATTTCTGACAGAATTTTCCATTTAGGTTAGAAAGAATCTGCAACCTCCTCAACATCACTAAAAATAAGACACAGGAATCTCAACTTGCATGCATACAAACAGACATCCCCAAGATCTCTTCCAAAAGTCTCCATCTTAGCTTCTCTTAGGCAACCTGTGTAGGTTGTTTGTTATTTTAACAGACTTTCAGCAGTACCCGTGTATTTGATATGTGTACCCCATTCCTGTGACTCAGAGTGCTACCACCAGGACAGGTCAGGTCACATGTGCCACTCCCTACATTCACTGTTCTCCTGTGACAACAAATATTTGCACCTGAGGTGCAGTGATGATGGATTCTGCTTTGTTCTATGTCATAGCTAAAACAGGAAAGAGGAAATCCCTGCCCCATCCCATTTTTCCTCTTACCTCGTTTTCCTCT
>NW_009606270.1:766-8611 GCF_000690535.1 Cariama cristata | reverse complement strand
CCCCCCCCCCCCCCCCCCCCGTTTGGAAAACAGTCCAGCTTGCAAAAGGTCTATAAAAACTAATTTCTTCCTGTTGGTGACAAGCAATGGAATAATTTCTGCTAGCATAACAAATGGAGCAAGCAGATAGTGAGGACAACGAACTTATTTATTTACAACCAGGTATCATTCACATCAATGGCAATGCTCTCCTTTAATTTCTGTGGCAGCGATGTGGATCTCAGCCAGTGAGGCAAACACCCTCTTTACTCCACTCTACAGACAGTAAGCTCCACAGGAAGGAAAAGCAGCATCTTGCAAAAGTGAGAAGATTAATGAGGAAGGTACAAGGAGAGGTTTTTCCAAAAGTGACTGATGTTCCAGAAAGTGATGGATTTCAAATCAAGAGTAATACTGCAAAGTAGAACTGACCAGAAGTACTCCAACAAAGTGTTTTTTGTCAGAACTTGCTGATTTAGTCAAATTAAAATATTCTGTATATCAGCTCTGAAAGTTTCCTGTTACTTTGGGACAATAGTTTCTGAAGACTCAAAATTACTTCTCAGAACTAAAATTCAATTTCAGAGCCAGTGTTATTGGTGGCAAATCAGGCATGATCATGATGGCAAATCATCAATCATAAGTCAGGAATTTTATCCTAAAACTGAGTTCTGGGGGTCCTAAAAAATGAGATTAAATGCAAAAATCATTCTTAATTAATTTGGGTTTGAGCTTTGAGCTATCAACAGTTCAATAGTGTCAAGCTGTGTTATACATTTTTTTGCACCCAGAAAAGCAGGATGTTATTTAAAACAACTAGAGATTAAATTTCATATGACTGTGGGAGCTAAAGAAAGACACCTTGACAAACATGAAGAAAAATAATGAAGCTATTCAATTCCACAGAAATAAGATGCACTCAGGGAGCTGTGCAAGATCAGCCCATATAAGCTTTGATTTATATTAATTAAACAAAAAAGCTATAAAGAACAAAAATAATGCCCCTTAGAAAAAAAAACAGGACATCCTTTATTTTAAATAGAGTACATATCCATTGTTTTTACTAGGGGATTTAAGAAGATGTGACCCATCTAGATGCCTGTCTCTCTGAAAAATTGTGGTGGTTAAATATGCAGCCCTGTCAGCAGACGGAAAGAGAATTTCATTCTTGTAAGATCTGGCTTCATCCTGACTCATTAATGCTTTCCTGGAATGACTGCTTAGTCAAGATTATGAAATAACTATTTAAAGTATGGTCTTGTTATTGATCTGTGTCATCCTTTGACACGGCAATTAATTTAGATGACTTTAAAATTAAAGTACAGGGCTCCAACAAGCAGGTAAGCCAGTACACACATCTGGAGTAATGCAGGCAAAACACAAGGCTGGTGTTAAAAGATATTGATGCTTGGCAGTGGCATGAAAGACACATCCACCCTGTGAACCAGTTCAACCATTCTGAAGCAACAGATTCTTATGCCTCATGGGGGTCAGGAAGGGCCACATCTTGGTGGTATGCCCAAAAGAGATACAGGGAAAAGCAGCTGCCTCAGGCTTCTTGCATTCTTGCTGCTGTTCTTCCCACTTCATGTACTACAGCCATCCCGTACTTCCTGCTCAAAAGTACTGGTAGTAACATGTAGGTGTTACTTGGAGCTTTACTGTGCTAGGCTCTGCACGTCCAGACAGCAAGAGAGGGATTCAGCTCTACAGAGGTTTCCATCTCCAAATACAAGATGCATATAGAGTGAAAAAGGAAAGCAATGCACAAAAAGAAGTGGGCTGAAAAAGAGGGCTGAAGGAACTACAGGAGTCAAAGTATTCTCTGACTTGAACCAGCAGGATTGCAATTGTATTCAATTTCCTGCCCTGAGCTAGACTTTATAAATGATCAAGGATTGCTGCTTAGGGCCTACAACCATTCAGATCCTGAGGTCTTCACTTTCCACTGTGGATCTGGGCCTGACTCGCCATATGCTGTGGTGGTGGTCCTCAGTCAAAGGACACCCTTACGCTCAGGCCTCATAGTCTGGGTGGTCACTGCTTGGGCAAAGATTGTTGATCTGCCACCTTCCTGCCACTGGTTTGAAATGTTCTCTGAAAGGCCAGAACTAGGATTATTTTGGAGACAGTGTTACCCTGGAAAGGACAGATCTAGTCCTGTGTATTTCATAAACTATTAACAAGATCTTCTTAAACTTATCTGTCAAAAGCTGGTTGGGTTTTTTGCAGTTGAAACCATCTGAACTTCCTCACCATGTGGAGGAAGTGAGTAAGTAAGAGGGAGGGAGAAGCCCTCATCACCTTGAATCTCAGCTCAAGCACAAACCACAAAAACAATCAGCCATTGGGCTTCAAGGCAACATATCCCAATGTAAATACTGATATTTTGCAGTACAAGTAGCTATTGAGAGATGAATAGCAAGGGGAACAAATTCAGAGGCCAAGCAAGTTAGCAGACATTGAAGGGGCCTGAATTAACCCTCCCTTATATTGTTACAAGCTCCCTTAATTTCATGGGACTAATTCCTAATTCATAACAGATACAGCAGAATCAGAACAGCGCTCTAAGCCTGAGCTAATATTCTAGATGTCTTACAGCCTGTCTCCTCAGCAGGTGTACACCAGTACAACCTCACCAAAGCTAACATTCCAATGTTACCAAAGTAACATTCCCAGCTGGTGTAAATCAGCGTGTCAGCATTGACATCATTGCTGATTTACTCTGAAACGTAGGACCTGTATGTACATATTCAAATTCCTGATGCTTTCCTTTTGCTAAAATGCAATCTGTTTGGTTGCAGGATCACGGAGGACAGAGATGGAGGAAAGCATTTTAAGCTCTCCCTTTTGTTCTGATGCACTGTACAGAAGTGTCTCTCTTTTATTGCTCTGTAAGGACTTCTCTTTTTCCCTTTTTTTTTTCCAGAACAGCAGGCAAGTGTTGGGAGAAGGGATATGTAATTAAAGTAAAACATTAAAATGTCACGTAGCAATTAAAAAATAAAGAGCCGCTGTGCTGTTTGACGGTGTTTTTCCACATATGCAAGCCAGGCAATCATTGGCATATCCAAGCCTGACCTTTGGAAAAACAGAATCCCCCTCATCTCCTGTGCTGCCTGCAGCCCTGCTAAAAAAAAAAAAAACAACACTACAAAAAATCAAAACAAAATACAACAAAGAAAAGAAAGAAAAGCAGAGATATTGATCATTCTGAATGCAAAGTCATGCATCTTTTTGTTGTGAAAAATTTTGGGGGAAGGAAGAAAAATATTTTATTAACTTAGTAATGAGGAATTTCCACAGCTAAGGTAACACATGATAATATGGACTGAACAGCAGCCCATTGTTTGAGAGCAGAATGGAGCCCTGTATGGGATCACGGCTGGATTCTGTACACCACAGATGGAAGGGAGGAACTACACCCTGGATTTGGGGAGTAAAGGGGGGCATGCATTTCTTTTACAGTTTTATTGGCCTTGCGTACGGGTCAGTAGGTCACACACTCAAACACGCACACAAACACATGCTCACGCATATACACACTGCAGCATAATCTGTCAGAGCTGGGAGGCAGCTTGTGTAAGTCGAAAGTTTAATGAGTGCCCGACGCTAAGCTAACAAGGTTTTCAAACAGTGGCTAACAAAAAACAGGGATAAGGGAGATTGTATTTGGTGCCAAGATATTTGTTTTAATATTAACAAGGGCTGAATTCAGGTAATAAAAGACAAGGAGGAAAATAATATCTTCTGAAAGTGCTGAAAGCCAAGCCGTTCAATATATTTGAAACAACATCTGTGTTTAAACGAGATTTTTTTTTTTTTAGGATAAGAAAGAAAATCCATGAATATGAAGCAGAAGCAAGTGCTTAATAACACAAATTTCAACAAATATACATGTAACTAAATTAATTTTCTATCCTACATATCTTTAAAACTTGACATAATATTAGCTGTGGAGTCTTTTTTAGCACAACAACTCAGAGCACAACAACAACCAAGAGAGTCACGCCACATTCCCACAAAGATCAGGATAAGGTCATTTAATAAGAGTGCCCATTTTAATACTGGATCTCTGATACTAATCTATTGCCTAGTTAGGTAAAAAAAATGTTATTAAGTCCTTCACAATACTCCCTAGGATCTTTTTGAGGATTTTAGGATCCAGGCTTAGAGCTTTAAGACGTGCCAATGGTGGATGATCTACAAAGGGATTAGAGGAGAGTACACCAATAACAGGCATGGACAGGTTGACAAGGATGGTGAGAGGTATCACACAACTTCCATGGGAGAAGAGAAAAAATAGATTAGGACATTTCAGGTTGGAAAAGCTGTAACTGAGGAGAGATATGCTAGAAGTCTATATAATTATAAAAATGTGGAGAAGGCACACAGGGGATTTGTAATTTTTTATGGCATAAAAATCAGAGCCCCTCCCAATTAAATTATAAGTCTTTTGAGGACTTATCTATGTGTATGTCTAAGGACATACATAGTACATACATAGTACTACATAGTACATAATTCAGTAGTGAAACATACATGTGGAGGTCGGGAGCACAACTGAGTCTGAAAAAATATATACACATTAATGGAAGACAGATCACATATCAGGCAATAAACGTGTCAGCCTGGGTGCAATCTTTCACTCAGGAGATCCTTAAACTCCTGATGACTGGAAGCTGGGATGATCAAAAAAGGTAATGTTTACCTCATGTTTGCTCTGCTTTTTTGATATTCATAAAAGCAAAGCTACTGTCCCTGCACCTCACTGATGCAATGATTAGGAAGAGTAGAAGCAGCTATTCCTTCCATTACACTCCTGACTCTAGCCCCTACAAATAAATTTGACACCACCGTGTAACTCCAATGAGTTAATTTTGATTAACACCAGAATGGGAAAAGCAGTTTCAAGCTTTGCATTTTGCTTTCTCATGCAGGAGACAAGCTCTCCTGAGTTTATTTTTCAAAGCTGAAACCTTCAGAAATATACCAAATGAACTAGAATTTGTCATTTGAAGAGCTATCAAGCAAAGCATAAAGAACGGCTCTCATCTCACCCACAAATGGTATGAAGTTTCAAAAGTACTGTTACCAGAACCCAGATGAAAATCCAAGAATTTTTCAGGCAGGCAATGGCAGAAGTACAGAGTAAGCTTCTCATTCTGAGGCTGCTCTGTTGTTTTTGTGCATATTACAATATCACAAATTATGGAAAACTGGAGGAAAACTTGGAAGTCACAAATTCAATGCACTATTTTACATTTTATTTTAATTTGGCCAGCTTTTACAGCAGGCTGAAGAGCGTTTCAGACTGAAATTTGAACCAATGTGACCTCTAACCCTAAATTAATCTGAAGTTTGGTACTGTATTCCGCATACGCTCAAACTCTACAAATTCCACTCTACCATCTCATCTGCAATATACAGTTTCAGATTCCCAAATGATTCAAATATCCATAGTGACATGACTTGCAGTAGTTAAGGATCTGGTCAGCATATTATCAGAGAATGATCTTTCTTTCTTCATTCCTTCCCTGCCTCCCCACTCAAAGGTGGATAAAGAGATCATAGAATCATAGAATGGTTTGGTTGGAAGGGGTCTTAAAGATCATCTATTCCCAACCCACCTGACATGGGCAGGGACACCTTCCACTAGACCAGGTTGCTCAAAGCCCCATCCAACCTGACCTTGAACACTTCCAGGGATGGGGCATCCACAACTGCTCTGGGCAATCTCTTCCAGTGCCTCACCACCCTCACAGTGAAAAATTTCTTCCTAATATCTAATCTAAATCTTCGCTCTTGCAGTTTAAAGCCATTGCCCCTTGTCCTATCACTACATGCCCTTGTAAAAAGTCCCTCCACAGGTTTCTTGTAGGGTCCCTTTAGGTACTGGAAGGCTGCTCTAAGGTCTCCCCAGAGCCATCTCTTGTCCAGGCTGAACAACCCCAACTCTCTCAGCCTGTCTTCATAGGAGAGGTGCTCCAGCCCTCTGATCATCTTCGTGGCCCTCCTCTGGACTTTCTCCAACAGGTCCATGTCCTTCTTGTGTTGGGGGCCCCAGAGCTGAAGGCAGTACTGTAGGTGAGGTCTCACCAGAGCAAAGTAAAGGAGGAGAATCAGCTCCCTCGACCTGCTAGTCACACTTCTTTTGATGCAACCCAGGATATGGTTGGCTTTCTGGGCTGCAAGTGCACATTGCTGGGTCATGTTGAACTTCTCATTAACCAGTACCCCCAAGTCCTTCTCCTCAGGGCTGCTCTCAGTCCATTTTTCACCCAGCCTGCATTTGTGCTCCAGATTGCCCCAACCCATGTGTAGGACCTTGCACTTGGCTTGTTGAACTTCATGAGGTTTGCACAGGCCCACCTCTTAAGACTGTCAAAGTCCCTCTGGATGGGATCCCTTCCCTCCAGTGTGTTGACTGCACCACAAAACTTGGTGTCGTCAGCAAAACATACAAGTGTACAGAATCTTGAAAACGCACTTCCAGTCTTCTTACTGGTTTAATGCCTTGAAAAATGTTTTCCTGAAGACATAGTGCCTCATCCCTTATGGTATAGGAATTTTTTCAGATTGCTTAGGCTTACCCATTTCAAGGCACAACTGATCAGTACCATCCCCACAAATATTCTAAGAAATAGAGATTCAGCACAAGCTGCAGACTACTAATACAATATGTTGGCTGTAAACAATGCAGAAAAAATGTTTACTCATACAGCTGGCACGTTTGCTCAAAGATAGAGTGTGCCTAGCCCAAAGGACAGCTGTCTAACAGTCTTCCGAGCTGTCTTCACAGTATCCTCTTTGGAGTAAAAGATGGGTGCAAACAGTCCTGGTAAATTTTGCTCTGAAAGTGTTCAAAAATAATAACAGACCTCGCACAAGTGATGCCTGCTGCTGTCATAACCAATGGCAGGTTCGCTATTGAAAAATGCTTGCAAAAGACTGTAACAGTGAAAAGGTGTTCATATGCTAACCCTGTAATAGGACTTGAAATGTTATCAAAGTCTCACCTATCCAAATCAACCCTGAAAATGAGACTATACCTAATTTCAGTAACTAAATGGGATTGAGCTGCTTTATAACGGAAAAGGAGACCTCCAAGTGCACCTGGGATCCAAACCATGACTTTTTCTCCCTGATTCTACTTAGTATCACTCTACTGCTAGAGATGTTGTACCTCAGAGAAAATTGTAAACTGTGGCCAACAGTTACTAATGCAGTTCTTAGACAAGAGTCAAATTACTAATACAATGTTCATTTACTTCTTCAAACATTTTCATATACCCGACATGATCAGAAAGCATGTAAGTTTGCTCCAAGCCTAGACAATTTCATCAGCTAATGGGATTAAAATATATCCATTTCCATATCCAACGGTGCACAGAGAAATGATGTAGCTGACAGTACTCTGTCTTTGAATCATTAGCTTGAATGACCAGATATCATTTTGCAGTTGTGTCATATGATGATGCTTGTAAGAATCTCTACAAAGCTAGCCAGATGTTATACTGAGACCATTGTCTAAATTAATGACCAATATTCTCTCATTGACTCCCCTGCATTTCTGTACAATGCAGCCAGTCCTTATCATTTTTGGTAATTGCCTTCAGCTTCTTTTCTTCAGTTTTCTTAAACCAAATAATGGGAGGAATACATGGTAGCTTTTATGATTGTGTAGAAAATCAGGGACCTTTGGGGAATTTTTGACAAACAATTTAAAATTTAAAATTTAGGATTTTTTTAAAAATTTTAAAATTTGACAAAACATTTTTAAAATATGTTGAGCTTTTTGTGGACACACAGCCATTTCAAGTAATTTTTGGAGACAAAGGCTTCCTGGGTTCTTTTGTGAGGGAA
>NW_009606270.1:385-727 GCF_000690535.1 Cariama cristata | reverse complement strand
GACAATGTGAAAATCCCCTGCCAGTAACACCAAAGCCATGAAATACCTCTAAAACATTAAAGTCAAAGCTGACAAGGCAGCAACTTCATCCATAATTTAAACAAAATTTGGTTATCCCAAATCTATAATTCAATTACAAAACTATGTAATTTCTGGCTTCTCATATGGATGTAACAGCTGGAAAGTACCGAAAGTACTGACAGATGTCTAAATGTCTTTGAAAACAAATGCCCTAGGAAAGTACCAGGGATTAAATGGAATGAATTTAAATCAAATTCTTAGATTAGTCTGAGTTCAGCAACCTTTTATTTCTAAAGTTATTCTACAAAGAAAATGGAAATA
>NW_009606270.1:0-341 GCF_000690535.1 Cariama cristata | reverse complement strand
GCAACAGCTGACATGCCATTAGGTAACTGAAAAAAATATGTAAAAGGAGATGACTGGAAGAATCACTCCACTGAACAAGTGGAGAAAGACAAAACTTTCATGACCTAATGTGAGCAGCAAGCTAGAGAAAAGGCAAATAGCTGGGACTTTTTCCTGCCCATCTGAATAGTAAGAATAGTAAGAATCAAATTTATATGAATGATCTATCTGCACTCAGAAAAAGGAATTACACATGGAAATTTTTCTGCAGTATATATTGAACTTTAAATTTACATCTTATTCAGAAATTGTATATATTTTATACATATAAATTTATATTTTTATGTTTTTATATTTTATAT
>NW_009606269.1:355-696 GCF_000690535.1 Cariama cristata | reverse complement strand
GCTTTACATTTACCTTTCCGGGGTGTCTTTCTTTTTTTTTATGTTTTTGGGTTGGTTTTTTTTTTTCGTTGGTTTCGGTTTTTATAAATGTGAACAGATCAAACCGCTTGAGGAGAAATGAGAATTTCCTTTAGTATAGCCACAAATGCCTTGACTCTGCTGTTGATGGTCTCCAGAAAATGCTGTAGAAACTGCCTTAACTGTGACATGCCAACTTTCTGGGTTTTGTTCGTTTTGCCCTTACTAAGGTAGCTCATCAGTTGACTATCTGTATATGTTGGTTTCAGTAATTATGTTATTTATTCGTTATTTATTTATATTAATTATGAAGATTGATATTA
>NW_009606269.1:0-323 GCF_000690535.1 Cariama cristata | reverse complement strand
TCTCCCCTGCCTGCCATTTCACTGTGCATTTTAGAAGATCTTTTTTTCTGAAGGGATCTGCTAAAAAGGTTTTAACTTTTATACCTAGAATAACACACAGTCTTAACCATTTTATCTTGTGCAACTGACAGCTCTTACTTTTAGATGCAATCTCTTTTTCTACACACATTATTTTCTTAACTGTTAGCTATTTATAGAGTGCTTCAATAGAACTGTTTCAACTGTATAATTATTTACTATTCAAATAAAATATTTTCAAATTCATGTGTGCCCCTGCTGCCTCCTGCTTCTTCTCCCTGCCGGGCTGGCCCTGGGGGGCTCGG
>NW_009606268.1:0-608 GCF_000690535.1 Cariama cristata | reverse complement strand
AGCAACTGGGATCCACTGGGAGCGATTGGGAGAAGCAACTGGGATCCACTGGGAGCGATTGGGAGAAACGGGGAAGGGTCGGGAGCAGCACCTGGGGTGAACTGGAAGCAACTGGGATCCACCGGGAGAAACTGGGAGCGACTGGGAAGGGTCGGGAGCAGCACCTGGGGTGAACTGGGAGAAACTGGGATCCACTGGGAGAAACTGGGAGCAACTGGGTGGGGAGCAGCGCCGGGGGTGAACTGGAAGAAACTGGGATCCACTGGGAGAAACTGGGAGCAACTGGGAAGGGTCGGGAGCAGCACCTGGGGTGAATTGGGGGCAACTGGGAGTGACTGGGAAGGGCTGGAAGCGGCAACTGGGATCCACTGGGAGTAACTGGGAAGGGTCAGGAGCAGGACCCAAGGGGAACTGGGATGAACTGGGAAGGGCTGGGATCAGCACCTGGAGTAAACTGGGAGCAACTGGGAAGGGCTGGGAGCAGCAACTGGGATCCACTGGGAGCAACTGGGAAGGGCTGGGAGCTGCGGCAAGAGGAGTTGGGGGAGAACCGGGGAGAACTGGGCAGGGAGGGGAGCTGCTCACTGGGGAAACTGGGATGAACTGGG
>NW_009606267.1:0-2389 GCF_000690535.1 Cariama cristata | reverse complement strand
GCTGGAGACAAGTAAGAACACAAGAGGATCTGGAGGGAGAAGGAATTTGTTGTTAATTTGATTTTTCTACCATTTTACCTTTTCCAGCACTGTGATGTGGGTGCATGTGTAACATCCACAGCTCTTCAGTTAAATTGTTTTATCACGCTGCGATCTAGTGGAAAACAGACTCTGGCAGTGCCATAACGATGAAGCCAACCACAGAGGAAACAAAACTAACTAAATACAGAAGAGTCTTGATGTATTTGGAAATGATTCTATGGGAGAACAAAAAAATAAGTTCACTATTAAGCCTCATGAAAAGAATAAAAGAAAACTAGTTTTATGAAAAAGAGAAAAATCTTCTAGTAATTTTTGCTCCAAACTAGAATAAGTCCAAACCCCAGAATTCAAATTTCAATTGCTCTGCTTCCAGCCTCTGCAGAGCAGCAAAAGAATGAACCACGTGGGGGAAAAAAATCCATGTATTTTTGTGCTAACTTTGTTCTGTGATCTGGCACAGCTTGAGCTCAGCCAAGCCGCAGTGAAAGAGATGCAGCAGGAGGGTTTGGCTGGGGGTAGTGTACAGGCTGCCTGTTCTGGCAGGGGTGAACTCTCCCCCTTCCCAGCTCCCCACCTTCTCCAGTAACATCCTACCTGACAGAGCAGGGGTCCCTGAAGCATCCTCCAGTGGGACACGTTCTAACAGTGGCCTTGAAAGAAGCTCTGCTGGTCAAATGTTGCCCTTTGAGGTCGTTATGTTTGATGACAACCCAGAGCAGCATCTGCTCTGTAGCTGTAAGCACAACCACGTATTTTCTTTCTCGGGAGTTCTGGTGTACGGTTTAGATTCAGCCCAGCTATGAGGAGGGGGGGTCGGACTCAAGACCTCCAGAGGTCCCTTCGCACCCGTCTCTTTCTCTGAAGCCAAACAGTTGCTCATTTGCTTTCACAGGCGGTGCAGCTTGTTCATTGCTTTACACAGTTGTTATCACGCATCAGACTGTTGCTTGATTTCAAAATGTGGAGATGGCTAAGGCAAAACGAGCCTTGAAAGGAAGTCTCTTCTTTTTTACTGCTGTGGGTATTTGCAGGGTCTGAATTGCTCTTGAACTAACAAAGGTCCCATGGATTCCTCCCACTGTAGTGCAGCTTGCCAGCATGCTAGCCAGTTAACATGTTTGAAAAGATATTACAGGGTAAACCTGCAATATGAAAATAAGCACAATTATTGCCACTGCAGCTCTGCCAGAGCATCCTTGCCCTGCTTCCTGTGGCTGCTGAAATGGCTACAGAGGTGAGAAGGGGGAAAGTGGGTTAAAAAAAGAGAAACTACTTAAATGTCACCTCTGTCACCTGGCTATCTCACACAGAAACCCTTTGGACAACCAACGTGTATTAGATGCGCATCCTAGGTATGCAAAAATGTAAACTGCAGCAAGCAAAAGAATTCTACAGCCCATGCATCACACAATACATCGATGCGTTTTTATTGCTGTGATTCAGCTGGGTTCTGGAGAATGAAGACAAATAAAGCTCTAAAGTTTATCAAGTTGCTTACTGTTCAACAGACTTTTGAACCAGAGCAATGAGATGGCCGGTTGTAGGAAGTTCAAAACCAGAAACAGGTAATGATTTTTCATCCCTGAGGGTAATATCGGCCACTTCCCAGTTGTGTCGAATGGGGTGTTTCCCAAGACTTCTGTGCAAGCTATAAATGCAGGCGAGTGAGCCGCCTCTCGCAGACAGCAGCACCGGAGTGGAGGAAGTCCATCAGCTCTGCCCAGCCACGAAGCTGACGTCAAGGTGAGATGCACACTTTCTAACGAAAACTTTCAAGGGCTTCTTGAGCAGCTACTGTGAAATGCAGCTGAAGAGAAAGAGGGTTTGAGCGTTGGGATGAGAGCTGCCACGCGTATGTGAGGATCTGATGGCTGTGTTGGCAGAAACTTAACATCAGGTGATGCGAAGACAGCTGCAGGACCAACATGCCTTACAACGGGAGGGGGTGGAGAGAGCCATTGCTACCAAATTCCAAGGGGTCAAAGTGAGAATATTTTGCAAATTATTCCTGGCCATAGGATCTTTATGTTGTGTCGGCAAAATTAACTGGCTTACTATTATTATTACTTTTTTTAGGGGCAGAAGATCATTATACTAGTGCCCAACCAATCAATAAATTAAAGTTCAGGTAGCCACAGTCTCCATAAATTCAACTATAACTGTGAAAAAATGTTTTAAAGTTTTTAATCATGTAGTGAGGTTTGGGTTTTTTTTGAAGAGAGATTTTTTTAAATGTTGCTTAGGTCTTGCAATTTGAGTCTGACTTTTAATCTTACTTGGGCAGATCCAATCTTCTTCCATCCCTTCCTAGAATCAAGTAGAGTAACTGCTTCTTTCCCTCAGATAT
>NW_009606266.1:1252-6576 GCF_000690535.1 Cariama cristata | reverse complement strand
ATAAAGAAAAAATATTTAAATATAAAATAAAATAATTTTTAAAATGTAGATAACAAGAAAGGCAACTTCCCATATTTCCGGTCTTTTGTATCTGCCATGATTTGTAGTAAAAAGACCTGTAGAGTCTCCTGGGGTGCCTTGAAACATACTAAACTTTATTGACATATCTGCTACATATTCCCGGGTCAGTGACAGCTAGATTTTTATAACTCAGAATAGAAAAAGAAGGATAATCGGTTCTAAACTTAACAGCTTTGTTAAGAAACACCCTGTGCCCCCTATTAGTAAAAATACGTGCTGTGGTTCATTATGGAAGGAAGAAAAGAAAACTGAGAACATCTAGAAAATAAATAATTTTTTTCCTTCAGTGCCTTCATGTGTCACTAAGAACAGAAATACTATTTATGTAAGGTTAACAGGTATTGCACACTTCTTGATATTTTTTAGGTAATTTAAGCAGCAGTCATTGCTAGCTTATAGAACAATGCATGTCAAATAAGATTTTATAATATACTTTCCAAAAAGGAGTAAGGATTTTTATTCTTTTTGATAAGGAAATTGTGTGTTTCAAAAGAAACATTGCATTGTGACACATAAAATACCTGAACATTATTTCAACACCATTTCCTGATGCAGACATGGCATCTGATTGAAAAGAAAAAAAGAAGACAGGCTGTTGAATGCAGGGTGCACAAAGTAGAGTCCACACACTACTGTTCTTTCTCTGCTTGTACAAACAGTTTCATGTTCGTGCAATAATCTAACCTGTCTTATTTTTTGCTTTTTCCTCTCAAATATGTGGTGGCCCTTGGTTATCCCCAAGTGTTGTGTATGATCACTAACACCTGTCGAAAATTGAAGGAGGCTTTAGTTCCACAGGGTGAGGTCTGCTATGGTTGTTGTTGATGAGAACCCAATTAAAAGAAAGCAGCAGAAAAATGGGAATCCAAGAAATCTGGAGAGATGAGAAGACTGACACGTCATGGGGTTTTCTCCCTCAACTTGTAGTTAATGACTATACTAAAAATAATTACTATTTTTATCTGTAGTATCATTACAGTTCGCAGCCAAGCCATAGAGAAAAGCAATCTCTACCCTGAGGAGCTTAGGTGGTGTTTTTTACTTGAAATGAAATGCTCATGATTGTATGGATGATTGAAAGTTGGTCGCCTCTAGCAAGGGTTTATTTATTAGAGATCCAGCCCATCCTAATTTGTATATCTTCATGTGTGATAAAGGGGAGTCTTAAACCACTCTGTCGTTACTACTCTTCCTCTGGTATAGGAGATAATTCTGACAATAACTGTCTTGTGCTCAAGGGCATTATGAAATTTATTCTCTTAAGACGTATTTCTGATTTCACATCTGTGAAATTAGATTAGATATATCTCTGTGGAAACTGGAGTAGTTATGCCTTCCCAAAACCATGAATTAGGAATCAATTCCATAAGGTATCTGATGTACAAAAAAGTGCTAATTATTACTGTATGTACATACGGACATAGTTTTCCTTTTTTTCCCCAATCGATAAAATTCTAGTGAAATTTTAATGTATAAATGGGGTGTTGGCACATCTGAATTTTAAGAGGTGGATAATGTCATCCTCTACTATGTAAGAAAGTAAGCAACCCTACTATTTTATATGTAGATAAATTGCACAATTTTTAAGTCCCACCATTATATCAAACCATTTCAGTTTACACATCCAAAATGCATGGATAAGTAATATACAGCCTAGAATATTGAATAAGAATGGAAGAACCCAAATATATCTGTCCCTATTAAAGGCCTATCTCCCTTCTTCCTCTGCTTTCATGTGATTTCATTTTTCCATCTGTAAACCACAGTAATGATACTTATGTGCTTTGTTAAAAAAAAAAATTAAACCTGTGGATGAAAGCATTGTGAGAGTAAGCTGTTACTGTACTGGTGATAGTATTATAGTTCAGTTAAGAGCAGCACTCATTTTCAATAAGATGAATGAATCTAACAGTCAACTTCATTTCAGGTTTTGAGTGCATCAGTAGTCAGAAAAGCCATACTTTCACATACTGTTCAGGTTCACCATGTTGCTAGTTGGCCAAAAATGTAGGAATCTTTGATTATTGTTCTATTGTTAACAGAAGTTTAAGGACTAGAAACGTCCAGTGGAAAAAAAAGGTATATAATTATCTTGCTGGAAGACTGCTTTAATTAAATTCTCCCAACTGAGACCTGTCCCCATTTTTTAAGTGAAGCATACACTATAGTCAGTTACATTAACATTCAATTTGCTTCCCTGCAGATGACCATCTGCAGTGAGTGAGTGCATCTCAGTTAAGCTGTGCTTCACATGGGACAGTTTTTCGTGAAGCCAGTAAAGCCACCGATTCTCCACTTTTCCAGACCCATTTAGATGTCAGCAGATACAGCAAACAGGAAGAAAAGATATTGTGCATTGTAGATGTTTGTCAATACCCACTCAGGTGCATACATAAAATTACATTTTTAGGCTCATTGCTTATCCAGTGGAGTACTACAGTAGCAGAATACGAGAGTACATACAGAAAGCAGCTTCAGTGAATCCTGCTTAATGATACTTTATCTTTTTACTCAGTTGATGAAACCCCATAGAGAAAGAGAGAGGGACTTGAGTCACTCTGAAACTTTACAAACTCAAGATGTTTGTGAGCAGCAAAGCATTTGTACTGAGGAATCAAGAACTGACAGTCACCTTCTACACTGCAAGGCCTGATAGTCATACCTGGGCTGCGAGATTTACTCTCATCTGTTTCCACAGATGACTAAAATTGTTAAGGAAAGGAAGATCAAGACAAGATAGTGAAGACTGAAACACATGCACCTCTACAAATATGCATTTTTGCATTGATTTTTTTTCATGTTTACAGTCTCCTAGAAGCATCTGAAAGTCACAGTACCTAGAAGTAATAGGGGTTCAATGAAGTAAGTGTGGAAATAATTCTGCATATTTCTTGGTGATAATGCTATCAGGTGGTTTTGTGGCTCCTGGACTGTTAGGTGAATATTCCAGGATAGCTCCAAAAAGGGCATTTTTTCAGAACTCAGTCTGAAGATGTGCCAAACCTTTGTGAATACCATTCTGAGAGAAAACATTGCAAATTCTCAGCCACCTGTGACTTGCAAGAAGGCATTCTTCCCAACACTATTTCAAGAGATTACATACAAAAAATTGCCAAAACAGACAAAAAACACTCTCAAGAATAAAAAACAGTCCACTACTATGATCACTTTTACACTACACCTTAATTCTTCATGGATGAAAAGTTAGATTCCTAATCCTTCAGTTGATGATTTAGAAATGAGCCCAAGCACTTCAGGCTGATGTTTTACAAGGCAGATCTTTGACAATCCATTTTACTGATGTTCCTCAGCATGGCATTGTATATTCCCACTAAAGATAAAGATAAGGATTTTGGAGGAGGAACATCCTCATGCACATATTGATTAATTATTCTGCTACACAGTCCTTGTGTGACTAAGCAAATTGTTTCATCTTTGTGGTTCATTGTCCCATTGGCAAACTGGAAATAATGAGAATTACTCACAATCCTTAACTTTCAAGAATCTAAAATAAGAAAGGAAGCTCCACAGTCTTCCCATATACTCAATGGAGAGAAGGTGTTTTTAGAAACAACTCACTCTGAATCACTCTGTATATTGAATTTTCTGACTAAATTAATGATGGTTTAAGTATTTCAGTGATTCAGGCCCTGGAAATAACTAGATACTAAGCAGAAACACCTTCTGGTGTTAATTATGATACATCTTTCAGGATTTAAGAATGATTACTTGTTGATAATTTTGGAGATCTACCTAGAGGACATGTGTTCATGGACATGCCATTTTGTAAACATAGCAAAGAATTGTTGGGAATCCAGGAAAGAAAAGAAAAATTGAGTTCATGCTTAATGTTTCTTAACTACCGGGAAATGGCCTTAGTTCCAAATTAATGATGCAAAATAAACTCCTCCAAACCCATCTACTCTGAACATCCATTGGTATAGTAGGCACGTATTTGCCCCAAATTACACTCATCTGAGAGAAGTGCATAGATTTTACCATTCACCAAAGTTAAGTTGGTAGGTTTAAACCCGTATTTTAAAATCCTGTGGTAGTCACAAATTCAAGAGCACAAAGAATCCTTCGGCAAAACAGCCTGTGAATTATTTGGTTGTACATAAGTAGATGCAGTGCATGGATTCCTTTCAGCCTCCAGTGTCAGTCCGACCCCACCCTTGCCATGATAGTCATGATTCAGTGGACTAGCTCATGCATCCGTACAGTGTTTGTGCTAAGGGCGTTTTAGATATACGTTGCCTAATTGAGATCAGAGCCTGGATTTGCCTAAAGAAAAAGCTTGTAATGCAGTGGTTGTTAAAGTACAGTTCTTGTTCAACCATCCATCTTTATCCATTTTGAAGGACACCTTATGGATATAAATTACGAGATTTGTCAAGGGAAGGTTCATAGATAAATGGGTTCAGTCACTGAAATATTACTTCTTACAGGACTGACTGCTGAGAAACAGTAAATTGTGGGGACTAAGGAAGTTTATAAAAGCCAGATCAACTCAATTGCCTCACTCCTGAATCGACAACAACTTATGCAAAAGCCAAGGTTATGGTGTCACATAGCAGGTTCAACAATGTCATTTTGACAATTACAATATACTTGCAGATTGACAATGTGATAAAATACAGCACTAGTATAAAACTGATGGGCTTAAGAACTTCAGATTTTTTTCAGGTGTTGGGTATCTGCATCAAACATAACACATTAAAAAAACCCACCCTTCAAATCATCTTTTATAGCTTGATATCATCCAATGTCTGTATGGTGAGACCCCCCAGCTTTGACAGCTCCATCATTTGTGTGATCTCGCCTTAAACTCTCATATTGTAAAGAGTGTACTAGCACAATTCTGTATTTTTATTTTCTGAGATGCCTGATAAATCTGCTTTGAAATGCACAATATAAGAAATAAGCAATGTCTCATTATTTTTTACATAGTTGTCACCTCTACTAATGACCCTTATGTTTGATTCTTCCCAGCTCCATTTTAAAAGCTTGGGAAACATATTTGTATTGTCTTTTAATTGTGAGCTAGGTGCTTGTATGTATAGCTCCTGTTATATGGGTAATAGTTCTGAATGATAAAAGAAGACCCTTAATGCATGACTCTTTTCCCTTACTCACAGAAAGAGCTTGATACAGTTTCCTTGGATACTATCCAGCATGTATTTCAGACAGTATTTTTATTTTCAGATTTTTTTTTTTTTTTCAGAAGCAGGTGATATATCCCA
>NW_009606266.1:0-1199 GCF_000690535.1 Cariama cristata | reverse complement strand
GGGGGGGTGGAGGAGTGTTTTCTGAATTTCTAGCATCTACTATTCAGAAAGATTGAGGTGTATCTTAAGTCTCAGAAGGATGAAATACCATCATATCAGTAATTATCTCAGCATCTCACTCAAGGGTCATAGATTTGATTTTCACTGAATATGGTTGGACTAAGTTAACCTGGATTGTAATGCCAAGGACAAAAATGAAATCTTTATGGAATCAATTCCATCATTACATGTTTATTTAAGAATTTTGCTGACACAAAATTTGTTTCTTTTTTTCTTCAGAAGCTTGGGCAAATCATCACCTATTAGATACATAGGGTTTACAAATGGAGGCTGCAGGAAGACAAATTGAGTAGAAGGAGAACACAGCCAATTTAAAGGAAATTTCTGTTTAGTAGAGATAGTTCAATTCAGATTTTACGTATGATTCAAGTACAAGTTTGGCTCAATCTTATAGAGGAATAGCACCTTTTATATTTATTTTGCAACCATTTCTAAAAGGAAGGAAGATATGCAATCCCATCTATAAAGACTTAGCTCTCTGGTTTTGCTGATACTCAGTGTAGCCGAGTGCTCTGAAACAAGTGTCTTGGTTCTACTGTGGCTCTAGAAATTTCTGTCATAATTTTCTTCCTAATAGAGATTTGGGGCCTTAGATAAGGATGATGACTCTTCCTGTTCTTTTGCTTTTCCATTGTTTTTGTTACTTCTGTTTGTGTTTTTGCATCAGACAGGCAGAACAGAATAGAATAGACTATTTCAGTTGGAAGGGACCTACGACAATCGTTTAGTCCAACTGCCTGACCAATTCAGGGCTGATCGAGTTAAAGCATGTTGTTAAGGGCATTGTTCAAATGCCTCTTAAACACTGACAGGCTTGGGGCATCGACCACCTCTGTAGGAAGCCTGCTCCAGTGTTTGACCACCCTATTCTTAAAGTGTAATGTGAATTTGCTGACTTGCATACGTCTGGCTTTCACCCATAATTCCTGCCCCAAAAGGCAAGGCAAGGATTTGTCTGCTAAAACTTGATGCATACTGGAAATGCTAACACAGAGGCAAGGTTCTGATCAAAGATATCAGATGTGTAGGAAAAGGAAAACAGAATATGTCCAAAAATATTTCACATGACCATTGTTTGCGTATTTGTATGGTTGATCTTTGATGTATTGATCACCCCATGCAGTGTTACAGGCTGGGGG
>NW_009606265.1:0-18634 GCF_000690535.1 Cariama cristata | reverse complement strand
GTTCTGTTTCAGCCAAACCAGGACACACAAACAGCACAGCCTCTCACCAGTGGAATCCACACTTTGTAATTAAGTTGCAGATCACTTTTCTTAAAGGATGCACTTTTGAAAACACTTTTTAATTTATGTCTACTCTCATGCTAAACGCACACGGAGAAAACTACAGTCACAAATTCAGTATGGAGGCACAGAAGCAGGCTATAAAACAAGAATATCTGAGTGCGTTTAAGACAAACTAACATAACACTTGGACGCAGAGTGGCCGAGAAACAGCAAGCTCCTGCCCTTCTGCTTGATGGCATAACAAGGAAGGGGCAGCAGAAATCTGCGCTGGGTTAGACAGCTGCACACTGTCAGTGCCAGACAGCGGCAGTGCCTCTACAAATGCCCAGCAGGACCCAACGGTGGGTGATGCAGCACCGCTGGCCATGCACATGTGCCAGAGCATCAAGAGAAATTCTGTGTTTTCTGACTGCTCCGTCAGAGCTCCACTGAGGGGTAAATGCTTGCTTATGGCTCCTCACCAAGACAGTTTGCTATCCTTTGCAGAGATCACCAGATCCCAAGGAATGCTTCACATGCTTCCGGATACCGAAATCCCTGGCACAAGCACAGAAGACTTGCCTTCTGTACAAGTTAAGGCCTGCTGTGTTAAGAGTCAAAAAAACCCACTGAGCTCCTGGATCAACGATTTGCAGACCTCATGCAGAAGATATTAGAGTCCCACCTACCTACCTGATCATTTCAGACACGCATTCCCACAGGATCCCATCAGACAGGATGTGCAGAGATGGCGTATTTTCTTCCATTATAGTTATGTTACAACCCCAAATAACATGTGTAAACCAGTAAGAGCAGTCTCCCAGCTCAGATAGAATTACGGGTTTGCTAAATAACTATACAACACAGCTACATCAGCAGTTTTGCAGCTAAACACAAACGACAAGCTTAGGCCAGCTTAGCATTTTAGATGTGCCAACATGTCTTTACTCAGTTCGGCTATATGCACAGTTTCCTGTATGCTCTGCCTGCAGCTAGCATAGCCTATCAGAGTCATTAAAGCCTAGAAAAAGTTCTCAAAAGTATCAAAATCCAAACCCACCCCTTGTACCACCAATAACAGTGCTGATCTCTTGTTACCTGTTGAAGAGATGTACTTGGTGTCATGAACGCATCTGGAGTCATCAGCTTAGGTTTGGCATCATTTGAGAGAGAAAGGAAGTCTGCTGGTACAGGCAGATCGGCAATACGCCGCAGGTCTGTTTGAGAGCCATGCACCGATCCTTTTTCAGATCCCAGCCCTTCTGTGCTTAGATCAGCCATGTGATCTGGAAAGGCTTGCAAGGGAGAAATACAAATCAATTTACAAGAACTTCTCCCAAAAGCTATAGCTTTAATTCCACAAAGTATGAACTTATGCCATTTCCAGCTATACTTGATTCCAAAAAGAACAAGCAAGAACCCTGCAATATCCCAGTCAAAGCTTAGGGCAAAGCAAATCCTGTGTTACGCTTACTCTTTGTATGCTAAAGAGTGGACTTTATCAGGCTTTGGTAATAAGAGATCCAAGCTTCCTTTCTTCCCTAAATCCAAGGCCAGTTTAACAACCACATCCCAGAATCGTGAATGAACTGAAAGGGTACACCACACACAGCCCAGTCCCGTCTACTCCCAAAGCTCTGGTGTCACTCCAATCTCTTCCACCTACCAAGAGACAAACGTCAAGTTTCTGGCACAAGTGCCAAATCACCAAGCAAGGTGAAGGAAGCATGCACAAAGCATTAGCGCTTCTAGCCTAATGTGTCCCCATGCTCCATAGTCACACTGGGGTCTAATCAAGTGGCCTGCTTCACAGCTAGTCTATATTCAGAACACTTTATGCAATGACACCACTCTATTACAAAGAGGCACCCAAAGTTGCCCTCCTGCTGCCCTGTGCAACAACCTTTAAAGGCTCACCAACACTGAAGATTGATTTAACACAAATGCTCACCAAATTCTTCATGAGAGCCATGGGAAGGCATGGATGCACTCATGTCAGGGCTATGAAGAGGCTGGAATCTAATCTGCACATCCTGTAGGGCCCTGAAAAACACAGAGGCATCTCTGATTAGTTTATGAATCACCAAGAGAAGTCTAAGGCTTAGAACATTTCTCTTCATGGAACCAATTCCCTTAGAATACACTTTAGTGTTTTCTGTCTGTGACAGAAGCAGCAGAAGCTGATTCTCCTTCAGCTGCGTCACCCAGTTCTGGCACCCAGGGTATTCGATAGATGTTTCCCAGCACTTACGCACGAGCACAACTCTTAAGTCTCTGCGTACTCATGGCAACAAAAACATTAGCTTGCCATGGTGCCATTAGCACCATGCAGGGCTACTTCCTGGTAAGGCCATACCGAACACACCACAGTTAGAAGTTTCTATGGGTCCAAGTAGGTTTTGTTATGAGCAAAAGGAATTGGTTAAGCTACACTTCTACAGGTCAGTGCAGGATTAGGACAACCACAGACAGCTGCCCATGGTCGCTACTACACATACTCACCTGGTGTGCACGCAGAAGAGTTTTATCAGCACGCCTGCTGCTGATTCCACAGCCCCAGCTCCCTGAGCACCTTCTGGAAGGGAGACAAAAGTAAAACATGAAGTTGGATGGAAACTGCAGACAAAGCACTAGAAAAACATCACAGGAGACGAACCAGCAGCAGAGAGCCAGCACGATACAGCTTCGTCACTTCTCCACTTCAGAGGTGGATTCACCTTGTTAAGGGAAAGTATATCCTACACTCCCTTTACTTTTCAATGCAAGAGCAATCAAATTTGCTCTAATGCAGCCAAATAAGCCTCAAGGAAGAAGAGAGAGAAAAAAAAAAAAAAGATACCTCACCAGGTAAAGAGGAGGAAGCTAAGGTCTGGAACTGCCAGCGGTTTGTTCTGGCTGTTGAAATGACTGGTTGGATATATTTTAAGAGATGCACACTAGCTTATATTATACAGAAGTTCAGACTAGGGTTCAACCATCCTTCCTGGCTGTAAACAACTGTAGTTATGAAGAGCTCTGCAATAACTTCCCCTCAGCCAGTACTGACAACATTCACTCAACACCTGTATCAGTCTCACTGCTAAGAAAGCTAAGGAGGCCAAGTAGAAAACATAAATCTAACTCCCCATAAAAAAAAAAATCATTCAATTGGCATTCCTATGCAAATTCTCCTAATCATGTGAGCACCAATCAGGGACCTGAAGTTTCAGTACCAGTCTGCTCCTGACTTGCTACATGTATCAATTATTTTTACTTCTGCATTTCAGAGCAATATGCCACAAATATTGTCAACAACATGCATTAACTATTACGTACAATAATAGGCACAGGGAAGCACATCACACAGCTGTATTGATAGTCCAGGAATCTTTCTAACAGGAAATACGGTGATGTTACTCAAAGCATCTTTCCAAATTTTACTAATGGAAAGGTAGGAGATCAAGAGCAAGCCAAGAGTTGAAGAGAGGCAGCAATCGAGGAACGCCTGCACGGAACAGTTCTCCACAGGATACACTATCATATTCATTGTAGTAACAGTCAGAAGAACCAGAGCAGGTACAGAAGTGTCATGTTTGGGGCCTGCAACATGCAACTAGGTGAAGCCATAGGTGACCTGATCTGCCACTAGCAATAGTCCTGCTTCAAGCAGTAGGTTGGATCAGAGACCTCCAGAAGTCCCTTGTAACCACCTCTACTGTGTTTCCCTGAAGTACTGTAGCCGCACAGGATGTATTTCGTACAGACTAAGAGAAGAAGAATCATAGAATCGCTTAGGTTGGAAAAGGCCTTTAGTAAGATCACCAAGTCCAACTGTTAACCTAGCACTGCCAAGCCCACCACTAAACCACATCCCTAAGCATCATGTCTACACGCCTTTTAAATACCTCCAGGGATGGTGGCTCAACCACTTCCCTGGGCAGCCTGTTCCAACACTTGATAACCTTTTTGGTGAAGAAATTTTTCATAACAGCCAATCTAAACCTCCCCTGGTGCAACTTGAGGTCATTTCCTCTTGTCCTATTGCTTGTCACTTGGGAGAAGAGACCAGCTTTTCATGAGAAAGCCAGAACCAGCCAAGAAAGAAATCCTGATCTCACAGGAACCAAATTCTCTTCGTCACCTACCTACACTCAAGCTGTCATTTTCCTCTTCTGCTGGGAGCACTTCGGTGTGTCTTAACCGACAGCGGCTCACTGCCTGGATGCCAAAGCTTAGGACCGGGTGGGTAAGGAGGAACTCTGAGATGGAGCTGAAGTAAGCTTTGCCCTCCTCTTGGTTCTGCATCAGCTCCATCACATACAAGACCTGGAAGAATCAGAAACAGTAAGTCATTGGGTTTTCAGCGCAGACGACGCGTGCATGCATGTGGACTGCACAGCCTAGCACCTGAACTAGATTTGGAACAATGGGAATAACATGAGGAACAAAGCCTGGGCCATTTAAATTTGAAAGAGAAAACCCAAGGGAATTAAGCACGCTCCTATCTGAGTCAATGTTGATCACAAACCCCACCCTATTGTGCCAGACACAGGTGTCCCCAAAGAGCTTTGCTTTAGGGTGGAAAATAATCCTTAAGGCTCCTCAGGATTAACCAGCTGAACTGTTACCATTTGTCATCTTATGGTGAAATAGCTGAGGCCACCCTCTGAATTTTTAGCTATTAATGTGGAAATCCAAGACCTAGGCAGCAGAACCAGTCACATAGAAGGCCATTTCTCCTTCTGTCACCATTACCCGCACAGCCAGCAGTAAAATGAACCACCTACTTTTCTCTGCACATCGCTCAGTATCAGATATTCAGCAGAGAGATCCAAGCAGACTTTCAGGCTGGGAAGAATACTCATGGAGCTGAAGATGTCAGGAGAAAAGCTAGATCCACAAATAAGAGGGAGGGGGATGTTCAGAAAGCAAGGTAGATTAGCACAGCCAGAACAACTGCTATGAAACTGCACTAGTTTATAAAAAAAATTAAGGCATTTACAGCCTTATTACAGTGCAACCACCCACTAGAACAAAAGTATCATTGCAGAAATCAGAGCTGACTTCAGCTAAGAGACCAGCAGGGAGATCACACAAGATCTAGTTATGAATTCTGAACATTTAAACGAAAGATGATAGTTTGTCATTACTTCACATGTTCCACATTCATAGTAGGACAAGAGCCAATGCTACAGATTTAAAAACAAAAATCCACCAAAGCAAAATAACCCTTCTATAGGTTTTGGACTTTCTGTAGTATGAGGTAGAAAAAGCAGCACTCAGCTGTATGCTACATTCTTCTCACTTTAAGAGGGCAATTCAGAAGTGACCTTAAGCATGTATGTGATCAGAAAGGCCGTAATTCACCATCAGAAAAATAAAATCAGGGAACATAAGCTGAGTGAAGGGATGGACTAAAGCAGATTTTGAACTTCTGGACCTATATGGCTCAGCAAATAAGGCTTGTATAATTGCTTAAGCTCTGTCAACATAGCAGCTTCTGATTATTTAAATCAGAAAAAGCAATAATAGCAAGAGATCCTAGATTGGTTATTGAATATCTAGTGCTTTTACAGAAGGAAGCACTCACGGTGTGCAATTTTGGAATGCCTCTCCTCACGCTACAGGTATGTCTATGCTCTACAGAACACAGCAAAGACAACAGGTCTTGCTAACACCAAGGAGACTGTATAAAAGGATCAACCATCCCGGCCTTGCCAACGCTTGATCTGACAGTCTGCCACAGCCCTGACAGCTTTCAACAGATAGATCAGATTGGCAAGGGAGAAGGCTCTAAATGGGGCTAGAGCTGACTCCACTGGAGATCAAGGATCACTTTTTGCAAAGTACATATATCTGGAAATTGAGAGCTTTCTTAGAATCCACTGCTCCAAGTAAATCCAGCTCTTCAGGGGAGCTGGCATACCAACACCTACCGGACAGTTTGCAGACAGGTCCAAGATACAGTGCACCACATCTTCAGTTCTCTGTTCTGATCTGCTCCTGTGATGAGAAACCTCCAGAAGGGCACCCTGCAGGCACAACAGAATTAAGTTCTCTTAAAGAAGACCTGGTCCTTCCCATAAGCGCATTTCACCGAAAAGTTCCTCACAAGCTGCCCATAGCCGATTTTGCCTAACCGTGTCTTAAAGTTCCCAGAAAATTTCTGCTTCTGAGGCAGATTAGAAACCACTATAACTCTCAAGAACCTTAAGGCCACAACTGACTGAAAGAACAAAAATAAGACAAAAAAAAAAGCTATTTTTTAATCAACTGCAGTAGAAATTTGGAGGATAACAGACCAGTTAAAACTGACCATAACACAAACCTGAAAGGACTCATCAATTTAGAATTTTAATTGCTTTCATGGAATTGACACTAGGATTAAGGTCACTTTAGGTTGTGCTTCAGAGTCTTATTTATTTCTCCATCACTAGAAAACTGACTACAAAGAGGACAGGACTTGCTCCTGCCACAAAGCTAAATTTTTCACAAGTACAATGCAGTTACAAGGAACTCTCCAAAGCCAGAGTTAGAAGACACTACCAAACTTTGATACTCCACATACAGGACTGAGGACTTACTCTGGGTCTTGCTTTTTATGGTTGTCACAAAAGAGCAGGCAGGAAAGAGGCCTACCATCATGGGGTTTCCACTCATGAAGACACCTAGGAAAGAATCAGAGAAAACATCCAAATGTGCAGGGAATGGTAAACAAGGAAGATAAGAGGTGGGCGCTGAACACATTACTCCTTGTCCAAAGACAGCATTAAGTCAGCAGCCACCAAGTGTCATCAACTTGCAGCTGTTTACAGGCTTATATAAAATGCATAGATTGTGAGCATTAAATAAATAAATAAAAATCACATGTTGTCATTTGGTTTGGTGTCTTAACAAAGGTATAATACATAAAAGAAGTCAACATTGAGAGGAACAGCTCAGAGAAGCTTTCTGCATTTACAGGGACAGGGCAAAAGAGTTTGACTACAACCTGTGCAAAGCACAGAACTCCTGTTTCCAGACAATTTGCCTTTTCCATAAGTTCACCAAACCTTGTGTGGTATTCAGTGATACAACTCTTCGGCAACAAATTACTTTACATTCCCCCTATATCTTTGTAATGTCCTGAGAATGACTATCGCAGGTGATTCTGTAACAAGAAAATTCTCACAGAGAAAATGCTGCTCTCTGTTCCAAGATCCTTCATTTTCTAATTCTCTAGTTACCTTGGCTCATCTTGCCCCTCAATATAGATCTGCCAGAACTTGACAAAACCATCATGGCTTGCTGTGGCCAACACAGTTCCATCTGGAGAAAGTGCTCCCTCACTGAGGCACTACAGAGGGGGGAAAGACACAGAAAAGTAATTTTATAGCTTTTTTTATTTCACAGGAAGAAAAGAGTACTTTCTTCAAACAGGAGTTTGACTAACAGTCTAATAGCACAGGAGGTCAGAGTGATTTCTGACAGACACGTCACCAGGCAGCTTAACCCTTCACAGAAGAATTGACAGGACTTTTTTTTTTTGGCAATAATAAACAACCACCTTTTCCAGACAGCAAATTTAAGTACAATGGATTGTGCTGCTACTGTTCCCACTGTTAATCATGTTATGAACAGAGCTCAGTTTTTTTGGCATCTCCTGGCTTTTCACAATCATTATTGTTTCATCTAAGTGACACAATTACTTTGTCATCATCCCGTTCAAGAAGTGAAACTGGACTCTTTCGAGTTGTTTCTTTCATCTTCAAAATACCACCTACTGGATACTCAGCTGCAGTCCTGGTCGACTGTATTGACAGATATAACTATACTCATTAGGGAAACCATAGAAGAATAAAGATGACATTGGGCTTAATTTTTCCCCTTCTCATCCAGCACTAAACCACAGCAGTGTTAAGCACTCCATTTACCAGGAGATATAACAAAATAGTTGAAATACAGCCCAGGTTGTCAAACAGATCCTTAGAAATACAAGTGAGTTTTTTCAAGAGCCATTTCCAAAGCAAATGACTACACATTCACCTTGGCTCTTTAAACAAAGGCTGCTTAGCAATAGTGCGTACATAGCCAGTAGGTTGTGGGTGATAGTGTGGACGGGTAGGAAATTGGGCTTTTTTACAGCCAGCTGTCCTAAGAACTGCAGCTCTGAGACACTATTACCCAAAGAAAACCTAAGTGATCCGTAGCAATCACCTACGGGATGGCAGTAAAGAAAACTAAATATGTTTATACCGTGCTGTGGCCTTTCACTACGATGAAGCCTTCTTTGATGCTAGGCACTTCCACTGGCCAGGAGCTGTTGTTCGTTCGGATAATGTCCAAATCCCACACCTCTGCCTGGAAAACAAATATGTAGGCATGCAGGTTTATTTCAACAACTACTGGTCTGATCCAGTGGAGAATTTCTTATATCCTTATCTTATATCCTGACATACCAGCCCAATCGCCGGTAGGAGACATAAACCTTCCCATTTCCAGCCAACTTGACCATTAGACGCTTTCCTGCCACCCAGCCATACAGAAGTAGAGGGAACTGCTCTTGGCAGTTGTAAGCTGCTGCTCACCAAGCCCTCTCCTCTCGGTACTGGCTCAGCCTGAACAGACGAGGGATGCCTCTGGTCCTTGTTTCTAGTGGTCCTTGCTACTTGATGGTGAGCAGAAGTTATCACTTTCCATCCTCCTGAGGCCCAGAGAAAGATCCGTATGACCTCTCCTCGGCAGAGGAATCCCATATATCATATTATGGGAGGATCCCCAACATGGACTAAATAGGAACCTTTACAACTCTAACCGTATCAGCTCTTTCCTTCATCAGATTCTCTCCCTCTAATGATAATAAGGAACAATGTTTCAAAAGTAGGGTTTCCTTACCCTGTCCTCATGCAACAACGCCAACGTCTGACTTCCCTCTTCACCACTCTCCTCATTATCATCCGGGATGAAAGGGCACCAGATGATTCTTCGAGAGGTGTTCAACGGGGTATTGTCAGGTCGCTTGATGTTAACCAAGATCTCCTCTCTGATCACCATGGTTAAGAAATGTAACATTCTGCCTGTGTTACTAATGCTTAGCAATAACCTATTCAGGCTTGGTCCTCTGTTAGATACTATTAAACCTCGGGATTTTTTGGATCATTGTGATTCAAAAAGAAATCAGGTAAAAGGATTCTGCTAAGAAAGCAGACAAGTTAGCGTTTCTTCACTGGCAGAAGAGGTTAAGCTTACAACAGTTAATAGATTCTCATAATTTCCTCTTGCAGGTTGCAGAGAGGAACAGGATAAGCCCAACAGGGGCACACAGTCACATCTGAATGTGCAATCCACGTGACTGCTGATGGACAGGTTAAATGCTTTCAGGTAGCATTGCAACACTACCACAGAAAGACAGAAAAGCTACCACATCGCCCCAGGCTGAGCACTCTAGTCCACCTCTACAAATCAGACCTTAAACAACTACAACCACCTCTGCTCCAGTTGCTTTTGAAATGATGGTATACAATTAAAATTAAGAAGCCACAGCCTAAGACGACATATCCCATGGACTGACATGCTTCCCAAAAGTACTGAGCAGTCAGTCCTGGCAATTAAAAGGAAAAGATCTAGGGCAATTAATCAAACACTGAAAATAAATTTCAGGACCAAAAGAAGACGACAGATTTGGAAAGAAGACAGGGAGTAGGAGGGAAGTATTGCATCCTCTTCCCCAGAAAAATAACTGAGGAAAAGAGCTAGAACCAGGCCAATGTGAGTAAAAAAACTGTCACAAGGTTGAGGTGACACCGTCCATATGTAAGGCCAGCTAGTGCAGACTGACACTTCTCACTGCCTACCTCTGCCTGGACCAGAAGGACCACTGTCACTCCTAGAATTTCAAGTTACACGCAATTTCAAGTAACAATTGTGCTGAATACAGGCACAAGTTGATTGATTTGATATCCAGGAAGGGACAGAACTTTCAACCTTCCTCCTGCAAGCTGCTATTCTGGAAAGGCTACAAAGTAAGTTGCAATTTTGAGGTTGCATTCACATCTAACCACTACAGAAAGGCTGATGTGAGGTGTATTTTGACAAGATACTGGATTTTTTCTTTATTCATGGCCAGGCGCCAGACAAAAAGGTTGCCAGCCTCATCCAGGCACGCCAGCTGGTTGGAGTTGAGATGAGCAAAAGCCAGGTCTGCCACGCCACCTGTGAATCCTTTCAGCAAGGTCCGCTCAGCAGTGCTGACGCTCAACACTCGCACCATAGCGGAGCCATTACTCGCAGCTGCAGAAAACAGAGGGATAAGTCACCATTTATCTGTGTGGTTTCCCCAGAGGACTGCCTTTGTTTCCAGCTATCAGCATTTCCAGCACCCATCCTGCCATCAGCTATCACTGGCAGCACTCTGAAAACCCGTATCAATAGGGACCATGTTACCAAGCCCTTTCAAGACATGCACAAATATTCACTGCACTTTCCAGCTTTGGTGCAGAAGACCAGAACAGCACCATCAAGAAGGACTTTGCCTGCCTTGCAAGGGGCAGCTTAACTCCCCGCACCTTCTGTTTCTTCAGCACTGCAAATTCTAAGTCGTTCTACTTAAAAAGAAGGCAACAGAAGCTGACTTCTCATAATTCCCAGAATTATTCTCATGAAAGACACCTTCATTAAAGGCAAGGCCCAAATCTTTATCCCGAGTTCATGATAAAGCTACCAAACTTCCAAGGCTGACCTCCATCGACAGTGAATTAATTTTAAGTGCAATTTCATTTTCAGTAACTGGAGAAGAGGAGTCACTGAGATGCAGGTAGCTCAAATACATGTTCTCTAAGGAGAATATAAAAAGCATAAACATTTGCCTGGCAAAAAGCACTGCTTTTTGGCTTGCATGACTGAAAAGAACATGCTTTAGACCATGCATAAACCAAGCAAAGCTTCCAGCTTCCCCATTTCAGACAAATATCACTATAATGCAGGCAGTCTTATAGAGACCATACTGCTTCCACTTCTTGATGCCCAAGCCAGCCCTAGCAGGCCACAACACGCATGCTTTCCATAGGGTTACTGCACTCAAGCTTTAACACTTTAAAAAAAAAAGGGTGAGACACCCTAAAGCTGCTCTAAAATAACCTCAGCTAGGAAAAAACACAGAAGCAGTAGCAGATTTCATAAAAGGCCAGACAAACTGATGGGTGAAGAAAGGGAAGGGTTGATGGAGCCCCAAACACTGTGTGCTTAAATGAGAGTAGAAAGAGACGTTACAAATGACTAAGCGTTCATTTGTTTCACACATGTTGTGAAACAATCTTTCCCTTCCTACTGCAAAATACACTGCATCTGCATTGCTCTTCGGCTCCTCTAAATTTAGCCTTAAACTCAACTCTAAAATTATGCAAGCAAATCCTTCACAAACATTTATCTGCTCAAATTACCACGGGGCTGTTTCTGTGCTGAGCTACAGAGAAGCTAGTTTGCTGCAGAAATATTTAATTAGGGGAGTAATCTGAACATCAGCTTACTGTCCAGTGAAACTAATGCAGTCCTTTGACTTTTCCTCCCACCCCACTGAGTCCTTCTCTCTCTTTTATTTCTAACTTCAGAAAAGCTTGCTTTCTTAGTGGAAGCTCTCCTATATGACCAACTCTTCTCTCCCTGTAGCTCCAGCTTCACTCATATTCCCACCACAACAGCACCCTGATCTGTGTATTGCAAGATGTGTTTCAAATATCGGCAGTTACTTGCTTCTGATGCAAACTTTGCCTCTTTTAGAGAGACACAGAGCAAAACAATACAAGTCACATCCAAGACAGGAAGGTTTCTCACCTCTAATGGCATAAGCCAGGTAAGAGTTTGAAACAGCTATCAGATTGCCATAATAGTATTTCTGCTCCCAGTCATATCTAGCAACAGGTTGTATTTTCACCTGCTCAGGAGAAAGAAAACAAAACATGAGAAATGCCTGGAATTAACTTTGTCCTGGAATAAACCTGCCAAATACACAATTTCCTCTAGGGAAGACCTGTAATGCTTAACAGAAAACTGTTAGAAGCAACAGTTTTTAAGAAGAATTGCACATTGAATGCCTGGTAGCAGAGTCCTAAACATTCAGTGTTCTGGAGGCTGGTGAACATTTCCTTCCATTGCAAGAAGGAATGCAACTCACCAAATTTGTCATGCTGCAGAACAACACTCTACCCTGCAACCACAGCAAAGCAGCCTTTACCTCTTTATTAGCACTGTGTCTGGATTCCCAGTTCTTGGAAACGTTTTTGAAATATAGAAACACATTTGCCGCATGGGCACTTGCTTTTTAGTTTCAATACCATTTTCCAAGAAACTGAGTGTCCTGGTCTTATTGGATAAGCATTGCCTCTGTGAGCAAAGAATTAAGAAATACTATGGAAATTATGGCAGCAATCCTCCCTTTCATTTTTATCTTCAGTATTATCTATAAAAACAATGATAACATGGTACAGTATTCACTTACTATCTCGGTGGTCCCTTAATTCGCTGCACATTAAGGAACAAAATGATATAACATGGAAAAGTGCCGAGAAGATCAAGACCAGAGTTCTCTCTCCTAACTACTAGCATTTGTTCCGAGCATGTCTCCGTATTCTGCTACAGCACTAGTGCAAATTGTAGCATATTGGTTCTTCTGCATCTCTGATCTGCTGGGTGGAGCCCTCAGCAGGACTGAGGCTAGCAAACTATCAAGAGCAACCCTCCCTCCATAGCGAAGACATTCCAGTGAAGAAACAATCATCAGGAAAAGCTTGTTTGTGAAGGAAGGGCACTTTCCCAGGAACCTACAGCTTAGATCATGGACTTATTCCTGAAAATTAGAAGATAACTTGGCCAGACTCTGGAATAACAGTAACAATCAGCTACAAGATATCGCTCCATTTTTTTCCCCCCTTGTTAAGCTCTTTGACAAACTTCTATCTAATTACAAGCTCCTATAACCCAGGAAAGATGACAGTAATTTCTGTTTAAAATATTCAAGCATGAGTTGACGTGACTAAAAAAAAAAAAAAAAAAAAAGAGAGAGAGAGAGAGACAGAACTATAGAACTATGCTTTCTGTTGCTCCTTACCTTGTTACTGCCTCTGGCCTTACTGGTGATGCTGGAATCACTGCTTGCCACTATCTCCACATCTTTTGCTGATATCACTATGCAAGTGGAGCTGTCATCACCGGAAAGGCAGCTTTTAAGAAAAACAAAGGGAGGGGTGCATAGAAATCAGACAGGGCTCACAGGAAGATAACAGAGGTCAGATATTTGCTATTCATAATTTTAACAGCAATACAGAAGGAGTATGTGTGCACCTAGGAGGTTCGAGCTGAACAACTGAAAACAGAACCTACTTTCACTTAAGTTTCCCTTTCCCAAGTGTCAGAGGTTCAAGAGCACGAGTTTGTTCAGCTTAAAAACCTCCACTGTATTTGACTTGAGCACAGACCTAAGCTGGTTAAAGTAGCCTTGACTGGTACCCAACATTGGAAGGTGCAAAGAGACCAATGCCAACTAGCTGAGCTTCATCAACAACACTGCACGCTGCTCATGATTCTCATGGCATCCTCTCTCAAAACTATGACCAGAGAACCCAAACAAAAGCTATTTACACAAGCTCTAACGTTAAGAGTCAGCACATGAAGCCAAGTATTACACTAATTAGACTGATGTGGATTTGTACCATTACTCCCATGGCAAATCCAAAGTATTCTATATGCGTATGTTCTCTTGCATGTAAGCAGTAAAAGCACACATACATGCACAACTAAGCAGAGAGGTAGAAATCTAACTCAGGATCATTTGTCCTGTTTTAAGTTATGTGGAGAGAAATACTTTGACAAGTGCAAGGTCTACCGTACTGCAAACTGATATAAGTTACCCCTCAGGTAACTTGAGTCCCTGAAGGAGTCCAGCTGAGAATGCTAAGTTTCACCCACAACCCTGACTTGCAATGTCTGCCATGCGACCAGTCCTGTTCCCCTTCTTTCTAAACAGCTCTGCCAATATTCTTCAGTTCCTGAGCAGCAAGGCTCACAAAAGCTACAAAAGCTCTGACCAACAGCACCGACTCACAACTGTCATCTGAACTCAACATAAAACTCATTGTCAGATTCCCAGCCTGCTTGTCCAGGCTCACCACAACTAATTCTTCATCGTTCTGTATTCACTCTCAGCTTTTCTTCAACAACACTTACATGACTTGTTTCTCCTGCAGGGCTCCCAGAGAAATGCTGCGATGCACTGGCTTAGCCAAAGAAGGTCCGTCTCCGGCCACAATGGGATCAGGCACCAGCAGTCCATTCAGGTCTCCGTTATAAGAATTTGACGGTCTCTGGTTCTCATTCACCGAACCTAGGGAAAAACATGACCAACTGTGCAAAATATCAATCTAAAAGAAATAGCACTGCGTGAAATACACTACATTCAGATGGTTTTTTTGTCAGGTTCTGCTGGTCTTATCAGATAGAATATGCTGAATTGGCTGGGAAAAGTACTCTTCTTCAAAAAAGATGTGTGAAAGACCTCCCATGTAACAAACTTATCTCCACACAAACAAGTGAAGTCGTAGCTCTTTTCTTACACAAACAATCGCAGCAGACCAGAAAAACACCAAAGAACAGGTACAAGGAACTTACCAGGTTCAAGAAGCAAATAGTTTTGCATCAGAAAGACTAACCTGGTAATTCAGATTTACTGAATCAAGTGCCAGACCAAAGGGTTCTTGAAAGGTCATTTCTAACCCTCATGTCTGCAGAGAGATCTCTGAAGTCCAGCTATGCAGTGGTTAGCTGCAACATTTGGGGTCGGCTAGACATCATACATTTGTTATATTCCAAAACTGGCTTCTAACTGCAAGACCTGACCTCAGAGTCCAGGTGTTCGAGTAACTTAGCTATGAAACCATGCAGCTGTGCCTACGGGATTCCCATATTTTTCCCTTGGTCAACGAGTCACATAGCAGTTTACAGCACTCAAGTTTTGTGTAAAGCAACCATTTCTTCAGAGTTTCAGCTGTGCTTTGAAGAATGCATGTGCCCTGACTTCATATATTTGGCCTAGCACAAGTAGGCTGGTGGCCTCCATGCCTTCTGAAGGCTTTTAGAAGGGGACAGATATAACAGGGGATGAGAGAGACTCTTCTCTCTATTTCACTAACTTCACTAACCTAAATAGTTGACGATCCCCACTGGAGAGCAAGCCCGCTCCATCTGCACTTACACATCAGTACACCAAAGTCAAAGCCTTCTTTCTCAGCAAAATCCTCGCTTGAAATTTTCAGTAGTTTTGAAAACTGAAATTTCGTATACTGTTGCCAGGTAACAACTGCTGCTGAGCTCTTGCAAAATGGCTGCTCCCAGGACCAGAAGCTCCACTGCTACTGGCACACGTAACAAACCTAAACCTAACTGTGGGCAAGAGGCATGTCTCTTGAAAGTAAGGCAAGGTTTCAGTTACCGAATAGGCTTTAAATATCAGGATGAGCGCTGCTGCCTACAAAAATAACTGCAACTATTATTCATTTGCCAGAAGAATATTTAAAACTTGCCCGTTTATGGACAGAGTCATTAAATCAGCAACTATGCTATGGGCACAAAAAGCCTGTGCAGCGACAGGGTACCCCGATGCAGAGACCATTTAGGTGCTCACCTCAGTTTAGCTGCACTGCATGAAGAAAACAGCTTCAGCACTCACACAGCACAAGGAAACTTCAGGCCAGGGAATGTGATCCTGTAACCACCCAACGCATTTGTTCTGGGTTTGCTGTTGCAAGAATTAAGATGCGCCCCTTATTCCTACAGCATATGCGTGCTTGTTCAGTTGCAGCTACTTCTATTGACTGCAATTTACCCTTTGTGACCAAAAAGCAGGAAAATACTCACTACAGAAAAAAGTATCCAGGCTGCCAGAGAAAGACAATACATTCTTTGCTCTATTTGCAGCAAAAGGAATGCCTCATGTAAGTATCTCTGCTCTTTTACAGACAGCAGGACACTGATGTTTGCTCCATGGCAAAGGGAAGGAGGAAACACTTCCCAGAGGCTGATGGGCACAACAATAGTACATCAAAGTTCAGGAAGGGGCTTAGCCCATCACTCTGTCATAGTGGGAGCCAGACAAGCACAGGTGCTGCCTGCACACAATCCTGAAGGCATAAAAGAAGGGAAGAGGCTCAGTGTCTAGTAGGTACACGAACAAAACCAAAACATTAACCTAGACTGGTAGATCTAGGCCTTCAAAAGGAAAGAAGTGTGGTTGTATTCATTACCTTTTCAAAGACCAAGAACGCAGGAACAATCAGAGCTGAGATACCGAACTCTTCCTGCTCCCACCATCACTGGCACCAGGGGATGCTACTTTGTACTGAACAGAACACTTCCCTCATAAACGTCAGAGTAGGGTGAGCCCCCATAACACCTGGTTATTGGCAGAGATTTCAGCGTGGATTGAAGGATCCTGCCCACAACGCCCACAGGGACTCTCCTCTGTAGCATGCTGGTATTGACGGCCTGCCTACATGCCACAGCAGGGAGGCTCATAGTTTGATCATAAAGATGCCCCCCTTGCCGAGGGCACAGCACAAAAAAAGGGCAAGGGCTACTGAAGCAATGGATGATGTTTGTCAAAACTGGGAGAAAACTGTGTCAAGAGAGACTGCGGTGGTGGATCACTTTTTCATTATCACCAAACCCAGCAGAACTAAAAAAGTATTGTGACAGTTGTAAACTCTTTAGAGCAGGGAGTGTTTCTTGTCACCTGCCTGGACAGCACCCAGAGTAACATAATGCTGCTCATAGCTATGTGTACCTAGTACTGCAAAACTTTCTTCGTAGCAATAACGTTGGAAAGCAGCTACACTAGTCTCTGCTGGGTATTAAAATCTGTAAGCAAAACCCAGGGTGTAACAGAAACTAGAACTAGAGAGGACCTTGACCACAGCAACTTTATGCCAGACAAGACTAGCCCTATACATGCTATTCATGAGGCTGCTTCTATTCTCTTTCAAAAGCCTTGAAGCATCCCCCAGTCTCCGTTTCCTCTGACATCCTTACAGGATTTTCAGAGGCTTTCAGTTAACAAACATGTACTCCTGCTTGCTACCTTATTATGTCCAGTTCTTTCAAGTCTATTTGCTATTACCCAGGCAGTGATTTCTACTGAGAACCACAGGTTCCTTACTGCTTGACTTACTGTCCATTTGCTCCTTTTCCTCTCAACTGCCTTCTCGTACCTTACAGTTGACAGAGAAGGTATAAAGAGAATGAACAGGAAAGAAGAAAAATGAAAAGAAATAAGCCATACTCAGTCAATAACTCCTTTGCTTCAGCTAGCAAGATAAGCTGTTTCGGCAAAAAGTCAAGCCACCTTGAAAGAACAGAAACTCCAACCACTTCCCAACCATGACGCATCCTTTCAGTTCAGAAATTGCCTGTGAAACAAGAGTTCCCCATCCCTGCACTGAGTTCTCCTTTCAGTCTTGCAAGTAGAGAGTGCTGCACTGTGAAGAAAAAAAAAGTATTTTCTTACAAGAATTATAACCCAGGAACATGCAAGTGCTCCAGAAACAAGAAAAACTACTTCAAGTAATGAGAAGTTTCTCTATGGGTAGCAAGACTAATGAAGCTGGCTTCCTGTAGGTTTCCTCCACCACCCCATGTGCCGCTACATCGCTCCCACAACAATCCTGCATCCAACCTCTCATCCTTTTGGCCAAGCAAAAGGCAGCACACACAGCAGTTGCTCTGGAGGTAGCACACTCGTACTGACTCTCAGGACACTCAAAAGTTACGTTACTCCTGCCTTTCCCTCAACAGGAGCACAACACAGTCATAAACTCTGTCCTCTACTCAGAGGCTAAGTTATTTTTGCAAAACATTCATGGTTTCAGTTGCCTTCAGACCATTACCTCATCAGGTCTGACTGAAACACCACGGTAAGTTCAAAAAGCTACGAGGGGGGTTGAGAGAGATGCTAGGCTACAGGGGAGCGGGAAGATGTTTTATACAGCTGACTCCTAAGCCTGCTGCTGTTCACCACTGATCTTTTAACAGGCAGAAGGGAGTCCACTGAACTCTGAGCAGAGAAGTATAATAGCTCAAAACAAAGGTAGAATACTCACAACCATTTTAAGAGATATTTATGACCCCATTTCACATTCAAATAAGAAGGAAAGCAAAAAGTTTCTGAAAAGGATGAAGACGGCACTGATCTCAGAGAGGCCCGACAGCCCCTTCCACTGAGCCCAGCGAGACACCTGGGAAAAGCTCAAAGTACGCTTAATAAAGAAAGGAAATTTGGGTCGAGAAGGCCAGTGCTGTTCGGTTCTCAGCAGCAACACCTCTCAGTTAAAAAGAGCCCAGAGACACGCAGCAGCGAGCTTTGGGTCCAAGCTGCTCCCGCTCTGCTCAGCGACAAAAATCCGCTCCTATAAGCGAGAGTCTTCAAGCTGAGTCGCCGGCTCCTCTCCTCACCCGGCTGGTACACACCTCCCCTCTGGCTCCCGGGCTCTTCGGGGAGAGAGCCAAGCGGCCGCCCTGGGCGGGACACAGCCGGCGGAGGGCGATGCCACCGGCGCTGCGAGAGCAGACGGGCCCAGCCCTGGAGCGCGGCCGT
>NW_009606264.1:0-2933 GCF_000690535.1 Cariama cristata | reverse complement strand
CCGGGTCCTGCACTTGGGTCACAAAAACCTCATGCAACGCTACAGGGTTGGAGATGAGTGGCTGGAAGACTGCCTGGCAGAGAAAGACCTGGGGGTGTTTGTCGACAGCCGGCTGAACATGAGCCGGCAGTGTGCCCAGGCGGCCAAGAAGGCCAACAGCATCCTGGCCTGTATCGGAAACAGTGTGGCCAGCAGGACTAGAGAAGTGACCATCCCTTTGTACTCCGTGCTGGTGAGGCCGCACCTTGAATCCTGTGTTCAATTTTGGGCCCCTCACTACAAGAAGGATATTGAGCTGCTGGAGCATGTCCAGAGAAGAGCAACAAAGCTGGTGAAAGGCCTGGAGAAAAAGTCTTATGAGGAGCAGCTGAGGGAGCTCAGGTTGTTTAGTCTGGACAAAAGAAGGCTGAGGGGAGACCTGATCGCCCTCTACAACTACCTGAAAGAGGTTGTAGTGAGTTGGGGGTTGGTCTCTTCTCCCCGGTAACTAGCGATAGGACAAGAGGAAATGATCTCAAGTTGCACCAGTGGAGGTTCAGACTGGACATTAGAAAGAACTTCTTCGCTGTTAGAGTTGTTAGGCACTGGAACAGGCTCCCCAGGGAGGTGGTGGAGTCACCATCCCTGGAGGTGTTCAAGAAATCTTTAGATGTAGCACTTCAAGATATGGTTTAGTGGGTTTAGTGGGCATGGTGGCATCAGGTATACAGTTGGACTTGATGATCTTTGAGGTCTCTTCCAACCATAATGATTGTATGATTTACAACATCTTCCTTTTTCCTGGGGCTTTTAACTCTTTCATTCTGGCCTTTCTTCCTTTCATGTCAGTATTTCACTAAGATATTTTGGCATGTTTGTTCAGGCTTTGAACACATTTTTCTGGACCATCTTCTCTACTTTGAGAGTAGCTGCTTGTGTGTGCACGTGGCAGGGCAGCATGTGTTTGTAGGACATTGCATGCTGTGGAACAATACAGGGCAGTCAGAGTGGTAAGATATGTAAGAAAAAAGGGAGTTATGACTGGGTCCTGTTTCCCTTCCTTTACCTTGGCACTCTCCAGGCTTATGTGATGTGGTATCAGCTGTGCAGTCCATCTTGCAGCTACATCCGGCCTTGATCCCAGAGGCCATGCATATAAGTCATATTTTTGGAGTACTTACTGAAATTTGTAATTATTGCAGACACTTGCGCTTGTATGCACAGTACAGAAGTAATGAAATATACATTAAGTATCATTCGTATTGAAAATGACAATAAGTAAATTTTAGCAGATTCAATTAATTGTTCCTGTTTTGTGAACCAAATTTAAGAATTTAGGATGTTTCACAGAATGAAAGTGCCAGTAATGTTAACTAGACACTGAGAACCAGAAAACCAGAAGGTGTTCTGCAACTTGTAGCTTCCTGTATGGCAGATTGGGCTTTGACTTTTCCCAGAGGAATTTCTTTTTACTGATACCAAGGCATCTGTTCTGGGTTTGCTCCCTTTCTTTTATTGGAACTGATATTATTTTTTGGAAATTATAATAAAACTTAAAGGATCTAGCTGACATTAGGATCCTGGTTTTTACTTAGCTCCTTACGTGTGCGTAGTAAGAGAAAACTTCAGCATCACACAACAAGCAACTGAAATAGCCAGGTGAACTACTGAAACTGCTTCTTATAAAAGGAAAATACAGGATATAGGAATTATTAAGTGATTTATGATGGCTCCCAGAAGAAAACAATGTGCATTATGCCTTTAAACTTATTTTGGTAGTTGTTCACCACAAGATCATCTTTCCAGGCTCTGTTTTTCATATACATTAAAATATTCATTGAATTCAGAAATATTTTTGAAAGTGCTCACAGTGTGGCTAAACACTGAATGGATTCTAAGTAGGAAGCAATCTCAAAGTTAATTCTGCTCCTTTAATAGCAGAGGGATGTGATCACTTAGGATTAAAATACAGTGAATTTCACTGAAGAGCGTGTTCTAGTGTGTACATAACAAGGGCAGTAACTGGTAAGTGTATGAAGACACAAAAATTTTTGAAAGTGAACAAAGTAGTAAGAAAAATAAGTCTGCAATAACAAGAGCCAATTTTTCTATTCTGTCCTAAAAGTCAAAATAACTCATTTCATAAAACATTTTTATAGACTACCAGTGCGTTTTTTAATATATATTTTTCAGTCTTTTCCGTATGTAAATAGGAATTCACATTTCAACATGATAGTTAAATTCTTAATCAGATTCACTATATATATGCATATGTGGCTTGTTAATGTGTTAAAAACAAGGTGAGTTATATTTTCTGACTAATCTTTTTCTAAAGAGCATGTTCACTGGATTATTTTTTTTTTGTGTGAATTAATATCATTAAATCACCCGTATTACAGCAACTAGATGGCATTCAGAAAACACACCCTTACAGAATTGATGACGCTAGCATTTTGCAGCATCTTACCTTGACTGGAATAACATCCAGCTATAACTGGGCTCACACGTACATATATGGCATAGTAGATTCTGTGTGTTGAGAATATCACAGAATCACAGAATGGTTGGGGTTGGAAGGGAGCTCTGGAGATCATCCAGTCCAACCCCCCTGACAAAGCAGGGTCACCTACAGCAAGTTGCACAGCATCACGTCCAGGTGAGTTTTGAATATCTCCAGAGAAGGAGACTCCACAACCTCTCTGGGCAGCGTGTTCCAGTGCTCTGCCACCCTCAAAGTATAGAAGTTCTTCCTCATATTGAGATGAAACTTCCTGTGTTTCAGTTTGTGCCCATTGCCCCTTAACCTGTCACTGGGCACCACTGAAAAGAGTCTGGCCTCATCCTCTTGGCACCTGCCCTTAATGTATTTATAAGTATTGATGAGATCTCCTCTCACTCTTCTGCAGGCTGAACAGACACAGCTCTCTCACCCTTTCCTCATAAGGGAGATGCTC
>NW_009606263.1:0-827 GCF_000690535.1 Cariama cristata | reverse complement strand
GTTACAGCAAAGTCTTTCTGCTTTATTCACGTTATTATAGTGCACAGAAACCTCACCATACTGGACATTTTTGCAGACATGCAATAAAAGCCTCCCTAACACACCAGAAAGCTCACAGTCTAGGTTGTTAGACTACGCCGGAGATAAGCACGAGGAAAGCAGATAAAGCCAACATCGCATGCTCAAGGCAGCACTTTATCATACATCAGAAGGATTTCCATCCCTGCACTAGTCATCTGTTAGCATCCTTATATTTGGGAGATGTACGTTAGCTGGCTATTATCAAGGTCCAAAGGGATCGACCACAGTGAGCTTTCCACAGGGTTCCCACAGTCCTGCTCCATCAGGAAAAAGCTACGGACCTCGCTCCAGCTGTGCAGTGAAGAGGAGCCATGTCCTGAAGGACAAGCGGAAACACTGCATCCTCCACAAGCACAGGTGACAAATGATGGTGGGTCATAAGCCTCAAGTCAATAGTAAATCCCCTTTGACTTTACCAAGGATGAGAAGCTGGCCTTCAGCTCTCTAAATATTATTTGAAAATGGTCTGAACTGCTCAACTTGTGCTTCGGGAAAAACCTAGAAGTAAATGAGGTGGGTTTGTACGGAAGTGTGGCCATGCACTTACCAGCTTTTTCTTTGGCACTGATCGCTTCAGCTGTTAGCGGAGAAACTTCATGCCTGCCAGAAAACAACTGGTGATCCTGGTAAAGAAAGCCAGTGTCTTCCAGTACCTGGACTGGGCTGGTAGGCTTGTAACAAACAGATGTGGAGCCTGTAAGAAAGGAGAATGGGATGTTAATAAAGAAACTGCTTGAATGACAAAA
>NW_009606262.1:16626-39409 GCF_000690535.1 Cariama cristata | reverse complement strand
TGGCATGATTTATGTTTTCATTTGAAAAGAAACTCCTTAATACAATTTCCTCTAATAAAAACCAGTTAGGCTAGGGTAATAGACCTTAACAGAGATCTGCACATGAATGATTCTTAATGTGTACTTAGTAATACTAGCCAAAAGAAAGAAACAACCTCTAAACCTCTCAAAGCTTCCAATCTGATATTAAAAAACTACAGTGATGTGAAACACAGCAGCAGCCTGTGACACAATTTCCTCAAGAATAAATAAACAAATAAGCAAATATTTTTTGCCAGAAGCTTTCAGCTAACAAGGAAGGAGACGAGACTGAAAGCCCAAGCAGTGTCTAGTGGGTATGCCCTAGGACAGTGGCTGGCCAGCAAGAGCTTCAAGACAGGTGGGAAAGGCTTAGAGGATGGAAGAAAAAAAGTGGGAGGGAGAGGGAAAAGGAAAAGTAGTAAAACACAATGTTTGAAGGGAAAAACAGGATGCAGACTGGCTATGGGAGTTTTCTTAAAATCTTTTTTGGCTACCATTTTTTTTTTTGTTAAACAGAAGTCATCATTGTGTAGCTGTGATTATTTCTGTGGTCTTCACTTCACCAGTTACAAAGCATATGATCTCTTCAGTACAACTTGTTCATTACACTGGCACAATTCCCAAAATAGCCTCCCAATCAGGGTCAAATATAGTTGTGATTTGCAGTCTGTATTGACTGACGAGCCAGCTGACTGAGACAGCTGGTACACGATAGTCAGGCTTTAAGGCATTCCATAATTTCAGTTTAATTTCAAAGGGTACACTATAAGCAGGCACAAAATAAATAATTTGCATGAGGACAAAGATAATCTCCTGAAATAACCATGGTATTCATAAAGTACACAGTTATAGAACAGCCTCTCGTTATTTTTTATCGTCTGAGCACAGCAGAGTTGGTGTCAGTGTAATACTGTAATATACATACAGTATCATTACAAATGCATGTGCAGAAGGTTTACTGGTAGTATTATTGGCACAAATGATGAGAAAACATCATCTATGTTGTGTCTGTGTACATAATTATGTATGCATATAAAACACATCAATGAACTCCACAGAATTTAAGAAGCCCATTTCACCCTTACCATTGTCAAATATGTATGTTTAAATATGTCAACATTTATGGGTCCAGCTTCACTGAAACTAAGCTGTTAAGGGTTCATTAACTAAACATAAAATTGGGAGCGTATTTCAGCAGCCACTACTTTTGAGGGCTGTCACTTACTGTAGTCCTAAAGCCACCTCTGTTTTACACAAATCCTGATTAGAAATACTCACAGCTAATAGTTGTTTCTGTCAGTGACATGGAACCATGAGCAGAGATCCTCCTTGTATGGGGTGGTTAAGCCCACAACAACTCAGGCAAACATTTTGTTCTTTGATATTTGGTGACGTTTTGAGAGACTTCAGATCTAAATAATTCTATTACAGGTGGAGGATATTTGGGATTTTTAAGAAGCAGGCTTTTGGGACAAATCCAAAGGACAAGTAGAAGGAACTAGAGCATAATTAATAGAAATATGAGGAAAATTAGGAGTGTTCTATAGTCACTAATTGAGAATGGATAAAGAGTCTGTGAACTTCTTACAAAGGAAGGCAAATCCTTATTTTTCTGATATTGTAAACCTCACATACAATTTTAAGATACAAAACCTTTGCAAAGTTTAGGATTTGGTGAGATTTCATCTCTGTGGTTTCTCCTCAGCTTGTATTTCAAAACCAAGCAAAGCTTGATTATATTTCCGTGGCACGTGAGTGCAAGAGAAGAGAACGACATGTGAAAAATGCCTCCCCCTTTCCACAGGCGTGACAAACCGGGCATAACGGCATTGCTTCTTTGTTTGCTATGTGACAGGAGACCTCCGTGCCCAGCGCTGATGGGAAGAGCAGAGCCCTCCCTGATGGCTCCTGTCTCAGGGGCTGAGCAAGAGCCGACCCAGAACGTGGGGACAGGAAGCCCCACCATGGACCTCAGCTCTGGGGAAGCTGCATGCAGCTCCCTCAGGCTTTTTGTCTCCATTTTTTCACTCAGACAAGCCAACTCCATAAAGCATGTCTGTAGAATATACACTTAAAAGGCAAGAGGACAATTAAGAGGCCTGTCGTGTTCCTGTCCAAGTCAATGACCAAGGTGGATTGGACTCAAGATATGCGTAGGAGCCACTGAAGATGGAATTGTCCATGTACTTAAATATCATTCCATTAAAAATAAACCCACCTCTCTTTTAGTGTTGCTGTTTCAAAAAAAATCACTCAAAGAGGTCAAATTGTTAACTGGCATATGGAAGCTTTCTCATAAAATAAATAATATGTGGAATCTTCTTAGACATAATGAGACAAACCATTACTTCTGCAAAAAAATATTTTTTTCTCCATGCAAATATTATGATCTTCAATAATTATGTTAATTTGTCATTTATATTCACAGCTCATCTTGTAAAATCATTATATGTCTTAACATTAACTTTGATTGCATAAATATTACATTAACTTTGATCACGCAAGTATTGCACAATCACCATTTAAAATAGTTATGAAGGTGACTGAATAGGTTCCAACTGAGTTTAATTTAACTGGATTAGGAAATATTTTTCCTCTGATTTTTAAATAATACTTTTGATTTAGTTATTTTATATACAGACTGTTGAAGTTTTCATTCTTTCATTAACTCATATAAAAATGCTCACAGGAGCATTTCAACAAGCAAGCGAGAGTTTGAGGCTGACTACTACATAATTATCAAATGATAACTATTTCTTCCTTTCTATGGGATAACCCAGCAACAAACTCAGGTCCTGATACAGCAGCCATTTCAACGCTTCTATATCATAACCATGTGATTAATTGCCATGATTAAATTCACCTGGATCACTTTGCTGTTAAATGTTTCTTCCATGCCTAAGGCCCTCTGTTTTGTTGGGTAGATTTAGGGATATGTTTAATACTTTGCTGGACCCCAGCTGCAGTAAGCTCTTGCTGATAGAATTTCCAGCCAATTCCTCTATGGTATGGAGGGCTTTGATGTCTCGGAACAAATGGTAGGATATTGATTCACAGAAACTGGGGCCTTTTACCTTGTGTGACCAGCAAAGAAAGCTGTCAACAGCTGTCTTGAACGCGTATTAGCAGAGTCACAAAGCATATAGGAACTTCCTGTAAAGTAATGCTGATATTATAAATGGCAGTTTTTTCCCTCACTACTTTGAGGAAGGAGAATTTGGCTACCAGACTGTGATTTACTCATCCACAGCGCTTGTTTTTATTCACTTACTTGGCCTTTTAGAATATGAAATTTGAGTGAGTCCTTATCCCTTGCTCAGGTAATCGTCACCCTTCAAGAGTGATCTCTCCAGGATGTCCATGGTGGGACATTGCACTTGTGGAGAAAAAGCAGAACCACATCCAGTCCCTTATTTCTGAAGGTGCTATCCCTGGACACAGTCTCACTTTGGTGGAAAAGAGCCAAAGTACCCTTGCTGTGTGACAATTTGCTTTAAGAACTTAATCCCTTTTTACATAGTTATATATCATCCTTGCAAACCTCTCCTAGGACAGCAAATATCCAAAGCTAACACCCTCTTGTACTCTATCTGGGAATTCTTTCCTCAGATCTACATCAGCTTCTTCCCTCTGCAAGAGAGGTACCATAAACTCCTCCTCTCCTTTGGTGGATGGATTCATGTTAGTAAGACCCAGGCAGCTATTCAGTTGCTCAAATCTCTCAAGATGCCACAGTTCTGATCTGAGCACAGTGAAGGCTGAATGAAAAGGAGAGAAGTAGTCCCAGATTTATTGAACATCGTCCTTGGTTTCGCCATGATCTGTTTCCTTGCTCAGAGGTGTTGCATGCCACTTCTGGACCAGTCTCTTTTCCTCTTGTCCGGCTTCTGGGTATTTTCCCAATTTGCAAAGCCACTCTCTGCAAGAACAATTGAGTGGGGTTTCTTTGTTGTTGTGTTTTGTTTTTTTTTTTTCTTTCCTCCCACCTCCTCCTGTTTGTTTTTTTTTTTTTTCTTTTAGAATGAGAACTGGAATCCCTTCAGATTGCCATCTCCTCCTCCTCCTTCCAGCCCCTCTTTCCTTTTTGTGGCAGCCTGGGTGTGGAAGTCTGTCAACCACAAGAAGCTGGGATATAGCAAACACTTTTTTTCCATTGCAGCTAGCTAACAGAACTGAGGTTTTGGTTGAAGCCGTAGTAACTATTCGAGAGGTGCTAAGTGCTGTCCTTAGAGAGGATCTAATCCAGCAGTGGGGATCTCTGTGTATGGGTATTGGGATCAAATCTACTGCAGGCTTTTTAAAGTAAAGAAGAGTCAATGTGTTTTTACATTTTACTTATGTTCTTTTAGAGTGAAGTGCATGTTTTTAATTGTTTGGTTGTAAATTCTGTTCTTCAGGCAAAAATCAGAAAGGAACAATTAAAAAATTACTTCGGTGACTCTAAACTAGTAAACGTTGACACAATATTCCTGCTATAATCTTTTTTTCTCTCCCTCTCTTTCTTTGGGGTAATTATGTCTCTTTGAAATTCAGACAGTGTTTTCAAAACACAGATTAATATATCCAATAACTTTCACTTCATATTGTACTTTTGAAACTTTAGAACATTAGCATATAAAACTGGAATAATGCTATTTAACTGCCTTCATGCATTAAAGTCTGTTTACAACATGTATTTTACTTTAGTTCTTATATTGCAGAGGTCTTCAGTCAGCATGAATAACTCAGACAGAACAGCAATTGAAAAACAAAACTAAAGAGCAAATGGGAACAGATTTCAATGTAGCATAACAAAAGATCCCTTTCTCTGGAGGATATAGTACTAAAAGAGATATTGTACTAGCAGCTTCTTTTACAATACTTTAATTGTAAATATGCTTTAAATGAGTCTTTACCTTGTTACATTTCAACAGAAAAACCACATTCACAGTGATGTAAGTCATAATTGATCACAACAAGCACGTATTATCTATAAATAACCTAATCAACATTCAGCAAGGAGTTGCACAAATGAGCCCTTCTACATACTGCACCTTATAATGAGCCACTACACAACTAATGACTTATTAGTGCCATGGGCAATGAATGATTAATTAGTCAATTCAAAAGTGACTTTTTAAGGGTATAATTGCTACCTTTTCTAATTTCTGAAGGTTTGACAGAATTAATGCCATGTTGGCATACTAGACCTGATAGAGTAACAACTTTGTTTGTCAACAATGCACTAAGAGCAGGGGTGGCTCCTGAGAGCCGATTGCACTAAACTGAGTGTGCACTCCGGTTACGGATTCCCCAGATTACAGTCGAGTACTTTACAGTGAGTCTTACCTGACGAAACCCGGGGAAATTTAGGGGAGCAGCTAGCAAGTGAGAGCTGGAAGTGCCAGAGGAGTTAAAGCATTCAGATCCTGCACGACTGCTGCTGTGCCCAGTGTGCTCCTAGCTTTGATTCTGGCACATAACTCATTCCAGCTGCTGCTGTCCTCTGCCTCTTCTTGCTTCCCATCCTCCCTTTGGCATTTATGTGTCAGCTTTGAGAGGGGTATGGACTAGACATCAGTAGGCACCTCAGTGGACAGAACCCCGTTGCATGAAGATTTGTTCAAAAGGGCCATAAGCATGTGCGAGACTAGAACCAATCACCAAAAGAAGAATTTTCTTTAGAAAAATTGTGTTTGGTGTATATGCAGTTCTAGGAAGGCTTTAAAGATATCAATATACAGTATTATCATTCCTGGTAACATGCTGACTTCCATTTGTGTGATCCAAAATCCACACAAGCCAATGGAAAGTGTTCCACTGAATCCAGTGGCATTAGGTAAGGCAATAAGTAAAGGAGATGAAGAAAATCTTAACTTGATTACCGTGAACTTTGTATGGGAACAGAAAAGTGTAGTGATGAAAGGAACAGATTTCTCTGCAACATTTCTGTTTTCATATAGGGAAGTCAGGGGAGGGATCAAAAGAGGCAACATGAAATCTATACCTGTGTGATCATTTGGCCCTAATTCAAGGTTATGAGGCAGGAGCTTGACCAACAGACAATCTGTTCTGCAATTCATGAGTCTCACAGGGCTAATGAGAGCAAAGTGTCGCTTCCAACACCAGTCTAATGCCCTCTTTCAAAAACCTTTGGGTACAATTGCTGACATGACATCAATTAATAAAATGATGTCTTCAGTTAAGCAAAGTTGCTGCATATGTGAAAAGGAAAAAAAAAAGTATGTTTGTTAAAGCCACATAGAACTTTAGTAGAGGTTTTGTTTGCTTAAAGTTAAGTTGGAATATTAGTCCTACTAATGTTAGCGCAGAGACCGAAGCATCTGTTTCTCAGATGAACTCATCTAACTAACATCTTTGCCCTCCGCTTATTCAGGTCACTTGCTGAAGAAAGTGCTGAAATTATCAGTGGACAAGCATGAAACAGAAAAACATCAATAAGCAACACATAAAGGGATTGCATCTCTGTAACACTCACATGCAGTGTTCTAGGTTATTGAAAAATACCTTGGTGGTGGGGCACAGCCACGCAGTTGATGGTGCTTGGCTACCTCACGTCCCTGGATCCGCAGCACTGCTCCTGGCTGCAGGAAGCTGGGAAGCAGCCACTGCACAGCATGCTTCACTCAACCAGTCTAAAGGGAAATCTAGGCAGAAATTAATACTATTCTGAATGGCATTAACTCCTTGCAGCTGTAGCGTTGGAAGATACTTTTATTTTATTTGTACAGAGCACCTTTCATTGGAGTATCTCGTTACCATGTAGGTTGCTGTCAGGTAGCATCGGTAATGCTATTGTCTGTATTAGAGTGGAAGACTCTTCTCAAGGGCTGAATGGCATTAAGGATCTACAGTGATGAAAAGCTAGAGCTATATAAAGTGGAAAATGAACCCATCTCTCTCCTGTTTCTGAGATTAAGTATCACTCCTAATTTTTATTTCCAGTTGTCAATAAGTTGCTTCCAAGTAACCAAACATGAGTTATTATACACCACTAATTTCCAGTGCATATAAAAACAATCTCATTCTCCTATGAATTTCTGAAAGGAATGGGAACACTTGCCTTAAAAGGGAAACTTCAGATTTTATTTTAAAATACATATATAAATACACATTTATTTATAATTGAAGTCCAATATAAGCTGCAAAGTAAGATTTATGTGTCACCTAAAAATTATGTCCTCTTTTCCATACTTTCATTCCCACTAGGGCTTGGGTGATATTTAGGATCCCTCCATGATTTCTGTTAATTTACGTAGCCCATTCCTATGACCTTTATTCTTATTTCTTACAGTTTCCAAACAGGTGGGGTACTTTTGTGCATAATTTCCCTGCATAAGAAGCTACTTCACATACTTTCTTCTTGTGTGTGTGTTTTTTAATTATGCCTCTGTGCCTTTAGTCTTTGGACTGAAGATTATCTCCCCCATCTCCTGAATATCTGGTTGTGTCAGAGTCATGTTTGTCCTATTATTTTACTATTTTGCACATGAAGAACTGCACCATGAACACTTTATCTAATACAGTAGTGAACGTACCAGCTCCTGCCCTACGCTATCACTTAAATCGTTGCTGGAAATAATGGACCTGCACTAGGAACAGAATTACAATGAGAGTATTTTATCTCCTGCATATTACAATGTTATGTCCCATCGATATACAGAATAAAAGTGGTAAAGGATTATCTAAATATGATCCACCTAAGTATAACATGATTCAACAGCTGCAGTCCTTACTTGTAGCCACTGGCCATTCATTGCCTGAGAGGTTTATTAAATTGCCGTTACGTTTGCTGCAGGAAATGTAAATGTAAATGTTGCAACTGAGACCAACAGGGAGATAAAAATTTCATGTTATTCTCACAGTGTTTTCCCCTTTCTGTTGCTGCCCATGGGCTGGCAAAGCTTGTGACAATGGCTATGCTCTAATTTGTCTTTTTGACAAAACATAACTCCTTATAAACATAAAAACAACCAAACCCAAAAGCTCTGCAATAAAGCATATGCATTTTAAAAGTATTTAGAAAGGATTTGTCTTGCTCTTTGGTAACCATTAGAAACAATATTGTTCAAAATCTTAATTATGACATAGGTTGCTTTTATGTTATTTTTTTCTTGAATAAAACTCTAATCAGTAGCTAATACACAGTTGCACTACATTTTGCATGTAAGACAATAAAAACACTGAGGTTCATTAAAGCGATCAAAGAGACCTGCATACTCTCCACTCTTTTAATAAGTGTTGTACAGACAGCTAGAAGGTTTTTATAAAGCCTGAGCAGTCCTTGCCATTAACAAACTAAGTGAGTATAATTACCTAAATCAAAAGAACACAACTTATTTGCAATGGACTTTCCAAATTAAAATCAACATTTGACTACTAACACAAATGAGATTCTGCTCATGAAAGGATCATTATAATTAAGCAAAAACTATTACTTTAAATTATCATGAACCCTCAGGACAATGACCTGAGTTTGTAAGAACTGTTCTTTGTAATACTGAAACCATAAGACTAACTCTGATTAGCTGGTTTTCAGTTTAGAAAGATGTCACTCAATAGTATGGATCTAAATCCATATTATATTCACTGTGAAATTTATTGGGTGCAAAGAGATTCAGAAATCTTTATGGGTTGCCACTGAACTGAGTAAAAAAATATGAATCACTTTTTAACTGCAGGTAAAAATTGCTGGGAAACCATCCTGTCCTGAAAAATACATGTGAAGATTCAAAAAGAGAGAAGTAAATAGTATAGGCAGAAAGAGACCAAAAAAAAGGGAAAAAGGTGAGATGCTGTCGCAATCAAAAGAGAGAAGCCTCTGAGATCCACGTCTAGATCACTAAAAAGCAAAGGGCAGAATAACAGTAACTGAGAAACTACCACTGTGCTGTTTTTCTCGTGGGCTTGTTAGTGTAAAATGCTGGGTTGGATTTAAGAGAGAAAAGCAAACAGAGACACTCCCATATGTATTTAGTTGAGTAGGAATGGTTTAAGAGCATGCTTAATGACTTAGTTGAATTCAGATAAATTTCTAACAGGTGAAATCCCTGAGAGTAAAGTCACCTCTTAAATTTGAGAATCTGGCTTACAATGGTTTAACGAACTAAAGCACTGAGGGAAAAATCTGTGAAAAAATACAGCAGTTCTAAAGGGAGAAGCTGAATAGTTTTAAGTCTTAAAATATTAATTGAATAATAAATAAAATGGCAATTTTTTTAAAAAGCTAACATGAATAACAAAATGCCAGATTCCATTTAACATTGTTGGCGAAATTCAGGCTCAAGACTGCTATATTAAAGGTCTGGTTCTGGTCTTGTTTCTGAGGGAAAACATCGTGGCTATTTTGTTTAAATTGTTTTCTGATCATGTAAGAACAATGCTAAAATCTCAGCTAAAATTTAGTAAGAAATAAGGAAAAGTCTGTTAACATTTTTAAGTCACAGACTTACACAAAGAGAAGCAGAGGTGCTTGGTTTAAGTGAATAATTTGCTGGAGTGGAACCTTATTCATTAGAGATTAGGTCCTTGGTGTTCATATTAAAATGTTTTTCAATGAGACAACTATGTCAATTGTCTTATTTTTTATATATTGATTATGAAGTGGTATATTGGAGTACTGCACAAGCCAATCAAAAGCATTTTGCTCCTACTAGTGGTTACGTTGAATGCACTTCAACAGGAGCAAAAACTTTTAGCTTTTCTTACAATAAAGTTTGTACTTGCATGCTCGTGGTATAATCTTGTCCTAGGGAACTTTTAACTATACATGCACTTACAATTTGATTGAAAGCTTTTCCATTTGTGTTGATGTTATTTCCAATTTGTTTACACTACACATTTGATAATACATTGGCTTAATTGGTACCTGCACATTTCACTAGTCCTAAATAGTTTTCTGCAGCATTTTTTTTTTCCCAGAATCAGCTTCCTTTGTGAAGTCCATATGATTATTTTTTCTGGTTCATCAGAAAGGTCCTGAGCTGATGAATTTTGCTGTAGTGGAATACATAGCTGACCTCAGGTACTTCATTAATATGTAAGACATCATTTTGTAAATCATGGGTAATTGTTTTTAAACGTTTTCATATTACTCAGTCTTCAATTGCATTTTAACAACATTAAAAGTATTAGAACATTTTCTATTACAGCACAAACTTGCACAGAGCCAGCAATGGGACAATTCAGGAAACTAAAATTATTCCTTCAGCAAGTCTTTGTGGGATCAGTCTCTGAGTCAGTTTTTCTGCATGGCTGCTTCTTCAATAAATGGTTCTCGAAAGGCTCCAGCACCAAATGTTATAATATAGTCATGGTAGCTTTGCACAAGTAACCATGGTTAACCAAGGATTTCAGCACGGTCTAGCAGCTCAAGGATTTACCTAGCTTTTCCAGTAGTCTCTCACTGATGTCACTGGCCCGTGTGAGAACCTGTGCCAGTTTTATTTCACCTCAACTGTTTGAATCACTCAGCGGAGAAGTAATGTTGTTCTGAGGAAAAATCCTGCCTAACAGCTGCTTCCAAAGCAATGGGGTGAGCTTTTTTACACCTACACATGAACTTAAAAAAGATTCAGAAAGATAAGAAACCATTGTGCTTTCTGTCAGCAAACGGAGCAACGGAAGTGACACACTGCTGTTCCCATGCTCTTAATTTTGAAGCGGTTAGGAATTACACTAAAAGCCAAACCAAACCCCAAACTTTCATCAGATTAATAGACTCCATGCAATAATGTCAATCGTTTCTCTACCATTATTCATAATCTACATATGCATACTAATATTTTCCTAATTTTAATAACAATTGTTTCACACTGTCTTGAGGATGGCATAATGCCTGGAAACTGTTTCACTAAATTGCATACCATGATGAGCTACTCTTTGGATAGTCTCCAGGACAAAGGCCATGAAGTATAATTAAAAGCAACTAATAATTATCTCCCATAAAATGTAACATGAAGGAAAGGAGTGATAAATTTAGCTACATACTATAAGTAGTTTTAATACTTTTCCCCTGATGGGCTAAAATAGCTAGCTGTTCTGGCGATTACTGGTGTATGTAAACACGCTAAGATACAATCTGAGAAACGTGGCTCATTCTTTACTTCGATACATCAAAGCAATAGAATCAGTGCATCTGAATGAGCACTTGCTGGTTTGTATTTTGTGCTACAAGCAACGTACTATCAGAACTGCAAGAATGCATTTTATACAGAGAAGTTCCAGAGGTTCGTTTCACAGAAGCACAGAATAGCTGAGGTTGGACCGGACCTCTACAGATCATCTGGTCCAAACGCCCAGCTCACACAGGCCACCTACATCCAGTTGCCCAGGACCACTTCCAGACAGCTTTTGAATATCTCCAAGGATGAAGACTCCACAACCTCTCTGAGTAACCTGTTCCAATGCTCAAAAAATTGAAAAAGTTGACTTAAGTGTAAGCAAAAGTTCTCATGAGGCTGCAATGCAAAGAAAGAAGAGGAAGCTTAAATCAATTAAACGTACTTCTATCTAATAGATTTCTCATAAATTAAATATATTAAATGCACTCTGTCAAGCTGTGATAATTCTACTCACACTATATGTGAACTCTCAATATACATAAATATATATTCAGGGAGAGTTTGAGTGTGCATGTGTGTCTTCACTTACTATATTCACCATCAGGCTAAAAGATTTTGCTTTCACTCACACCTAAGTAAATTAAAAGTAATTCTACTGAATCACTGTCTTTAACAGAGTTATGTGATGCGGTGAAAGCAAGAATAATGCCAGGTTTACTTGTATTTAAATTACCACCTCAATGACCATCTATTTTTAATGACTATAAATAACTAAAATACTAGCATATCACTTACTAAAGGTTACTTATTCATGTATCAACACAACCTGGTAAATAATGCAGTAGAAAACTCCAACGTCTAAAAATATGCCAGAGTCACAAATAACAAAGCATGCATATTCTTTTAAGGTCCATTTGTGTTACAAATCTTGAGAAACAGGTGAGTAACAATATATTTATCTTTCTTAATACGTGTTTATGAATATGCTCCATACCTAAGAATGTTTTTATAAGCAGTGATTTATAATATTAATTGCAAAACCAAAAATTAGCTGCTTTTGAAATATGTAAAAGACATCTTTGGCACTATTCATTTTGTAGGGTCTACAAGTAATTTTGGAGGCAACCGTGGTACATTTGTGTCTGTGAAACAAGACAAACCTGAAGAAAGTAATTAAAGGTATTGCAAAAGAACTACAAGTTCTGATTCCATACAGAGAGAAACTGTTGTCTTCTTGATATGCATTTAATCTTTCCTTCACATCTACCACTACCTTAAAGGACCTGCCATATAAATATTTCTAATGATCAGTCAATACTGCCAGTGTTGTCATCAATCACTACAGAACAAGTTCTCTTTTACACAGTAATCACATAAATCGTCTTCCAAGAAATTATAATTCTTCCAGACACACCTCTTGATCTTTGGCAAGGTCATCTCAGCTCTTGAAGTCTTCATGGAAAGACAGCGTACGTCAAAAGTCAAAGATGGATGAATGGAAGGAAAAAGTAGATTCAGTTTAAAAAACTGTCAGAGTAAGCAAGCCTATCTCTTTAGCAAGCAATGTATCCGAAGCATTTGTAATGAAGAGTTTGATATTTGCTGATAATATCTAGTAGTACTAATGCTGCTTCTGCACAGAAATAAATCACAAATGCTGGTTTGGAATATTGCCAGGAATTACTCAAAATTTTGCCACAATGCTCTGGAATGAGATTTGAACTTTTAAAAATAATTCTTGGGAGATGTGTGTACCCAGTTGACAAAAGTATCTGTGCATCATTTCTGACTACATGAAGGAAGGAAATATGTTCAAATTAATGTAAATTTACAGCTGCTGCTTCCGTGTCTGACATGCTATTAGAAGTATTAGTAATAGACAAAACTTCAGAGCATTTAGGGTAAATCCTTGTGTGCCTTTTCTTTTAAGAATTGCCATTGTCTTCTTTTGAGCACAAAACACAGCCTTTACACAGCAGTTTGCCTTTATGTGCATATATTAGGACTGTGGTTTTTGCTTGTTATATTTTTTCTCTTTAAATGACCTTTTCTCCATTAGATGTAAAAAATACTGAAAGCAAAACAGAACAAAATCTTTCATTGATTGCTGTTGTTTGTCTTCCTTAAAAGTCAAGAGAAAAAAACCCAATAAAACTTACGGAGAAATTATTTCTGCAACAACATCATTATAAACCAATTGCTAAGAAATGGCTTTGTGTAAAGCTGCTTTACAAGAGAAATGATCCACCAATGAGAATTATTTTAGCTGATAAAAAACCCAGGGATAATAAAAAGGCACTGGGGTAAGAGGCAATTAGGGTCTGATTTATGAAAAGACACCACATACAGACGAACAGTTTTCCTCCTAACATGTATGCATTATTGAATTTACAGGTCACCTCAGTCTACCAATAAAGAACAAATCTACGGAGACATAATAGAAAGACGTAAGTTAGTTGGTATAGTCATCTTGGAAAAACCAGTTGTTGCTTGTATAAAGTTTAATGGCCAAATCTTGTCCCGAGGAAGCAGTTGTTGGCTCCCTGAAATGATGCAGATAACAGTTGGTCAGACCAGAAGACGCCAGGAATCAGAAAAAGAGTAAACTTGTAAATTATATTTAAGGGGGCAAATGTATGACTGGAGAGAACAACTACTTACTACCTTTACCCATAATGAAAAGTTTAAAAGTAATCACAAGTTCTAAAAAAACAAATCAAAAGAAGAGCTGTTTTCTTCACTTAAGGGAACTAAGCTAGATTTAGATGAATGTTGGCACACAACACAGGAATGTAATAATCCTCATATTTCCCTGTGACAACTAAACATATGACAATAATTCACAGGAGATTTTGCAGCATAGCTGAAAGATGTTACTGGTAATCAATAGGACAAGGTTATTCTCTGGAGAAATAGCACCCAGTTAATAGTCTGGAAATAAAGCCCACATACTTAAAGTGTTTACTGCGAGATAACACAAAATAAAAAAAATGCATAAAGCATATATACAAGCTGAATGGGAACACCTGGGCTCCTGATGTATAAGAGGTGTTCTGGAACATTTAAGTGCCTTCACCGCAATGTTTCCTTCATAATATTCTATCTTATCTATGCTGCAGTAGCAAAGAAGTATTCACTGCCAGCCAGTTTGATTCAAATTAGGAATGCAGTAAGGCAAACTCATCTGAATTCCAAATACTTTAAATTGATATATACAAGAGAAGGCTGGTTCTGTGGCTATGTCACAAGACAGAAATCAGGAAAGCAGATTCCGACCTTTTCTCTATCACAGCCTTTCTCTGTGACCTTGAGGAAAGACAGTTACGTCCAGGCTGTTGAAGGTAAAGAGCTGGAGAATATCAAATATAATTTCTAGACAGGTCAAAATAAACAAAATCAGATTTATTTTTTTTCTAGACAGAATGCTGATAAATCCATTGCCGCATGATGATGTGCATGCAGAAGGTGACACTGGATCAAAAACTGACCAAGTGAATTCCAGTAAGAAATAGGTTACAAAGACCATTAAAACCAGATACCACTACTGGAACTAGAAGTCTCCGAGACTCAGGTTGCTGCTATTTTGGAGGGTATCCCAGAGGGGATGCCACGGGATGCCACAGCATGCTGACCCTACTCTGAGACTCTTTCACAGACACTGCTCCAAGTCATGGGTGGAAGTAAGGTGCCAGACTGCATGGATCTTTGGTGTGGCCATTTTTGTGTTCTTACATCAACTTTTAACTTGCTGGCTTGGGACGTACTTTTACTCTACCTACTACAAAATGGAATGAATCTGTTTGCCAAGTTGGGTAAATCCTGATGCAGTTAGCTCACGGTGAACATTATGTTGCCACAGTTTCATTGTTACCACCGCAGTTAATGTAAAGCTGGCTTATAGCTTTAGATATCCAAGATGTACTTGCACAATTTAATTAGGAACCTTAGCGTCATGACAGATAATACATTTTGGGGGTGAGCTACAGGTGCTGTAACTCTCGATGTGAACAAAGTTGCCTCATATGAACATATGCTATAACATTGTGAAGGGGATACTCTGCCACCTTGTGCCAAAGGGTTGGAGCAAAGACAAGGACTAAAAGCTGATAAAAAGCTGACATGGCACAAAATGCAATGCCATAGAAACTCCTTATTCTATCAAAGTTCCAAATCCCACTGATTTTCAAATAGAAAAATCATCCAGGAACATTGTCATATTACCATGATTTAACAAGATATACTGAATTAGCTGAGCAATTTTAAATGTTTGTGCACCCAGTCTTAGCCAGTGACAAGTATAAGATGATTTTGTTTAGCCTAGCCTGAAATGATTGAAGTTCAAGCTAAGCTGATGAATGGTAACATGTTAAGCAGTAGTAACCTAATTGTGTGCCTGAGTTCTCAGGCTCCTAAGTCTGCTTATGTCACTTTGGAAAATTGGATTTCGCTAAGTCATTTATAACAAGATTTTTCAAGGTATTTAGACATTTTACTCTCATCAAAATCAGTGGGAGATAGATGTCACGGCGCCTTTAAAGATCTTGTGTGTAGAGCCTTGCACTGCTGAGCAGAGAAAAAAGAAAACCAGACCTGCAAGTTGTTTTCAGACAATGACTGCTTCCTGGGCACAAGAACGTGGCGATGATTAACTGGGGACAGACAGATAGACACAAAGGACTCACCGTGCGCTCATACAGAACCCAGAGCAGGATCAGGCCTCACATACACGTGGTAAGGGAAAGGTCGGGAGGGCGAGGCTGAATCGTAATAATAAGATAATACTTAGCTTAGGCTGATTCTGAGTAAAATTTTAATGGTTGTCAATCACTTGGAAGTTAAACCACACAAATATGTATGTCGCCAATTTTTTTCAAGGCAGTTGAGGCCAGTTGGTTTCTTGGCATCACAGCAGACATGAATAAACAAGATGCTATTTCCTGCACTTTGAGTTTCAGTGTTTAAGGAAAGTGCAAAGTCACGACAGAAGTGGGCTATGGTCCCCTTTCTACCTGCTCAGATGGTGATCGGAGAGAGTCTGACAGAGCTTGGATGGATGAAAGAGTCTGTGTGTCATTCCTGGTCCTTAGAGGGCAAAGAAGGAAACCACAGCCCAGCAGAGAGCGGGGTGACCAAGCTGGCTGGTGTCTGCAGCAAATAAAAGCTAAAATGACCAAACCCAAGAAATAAAATGGTGATCAGGATATTTTCTTATGAGCTATATGAAGAAGAGAGACCTGAATTTCTAATGTACTGACCTCTGCCATTGAAAATTATCCTTTACTTTTCTCTGTAGCTTAACTTAGAAGTGAGTGGGAGTTATACACCTGTTATGTGAGAACGGAGGGTGACCATAAAGCACCTCTCCTTAGAGTTAGTTTAAAATATTATCTGAGGTGTAAAATGCAAGCCTGCTTGTTCACATGCTTAGTGTGATTACAGATGTCTACTGTGTATTCTCTTGATTAGCTTCTTACTAGCAAATGCATTGAAATAACCTAACACAGTAGAGCTAAATATCAAAAATCGGACTATTCAAGCCATAAATGAAGCTGAATGTGCCAGCATTATTCTCTTCATAAGATTTGCTACCCTTCCCAGTCTTTCAGCAGAACCGAGAACAGCAGGGAGCATGGCTGAGCCTCACTGCAAATGGGACAACCCTAGCTAGCATTACACAGCATCCCAACATAATTTTTAAATTAACCCCAAAGTTTTTGAAATGTAAAGCACACATGAAAGGGTAAAAAACAATGGCATTTTTTATCTCCAGGGTTGTGTGTGTGTCCATTGTGAGTCTGAGGAACTCCACGTTATAACAATATGAGAATAATTCCTCCATGGTAAACTTCATTCCCATCTAGGATTGCTGAACTGAAAGAGCTGCACATCTCAAAATAATCGTGTCATAGTACTAACAAAATTATAAAAAGGTAAAGATTGCAGAGTGTTCAGGAGTGAAACTATGGAGGTACGTTCCTCCTCTTCTCCCCACAGTATCTAGAATATCTTGCAACCTGTGATGAACTTTAACCTTAATTACGCTGTTCTTGAAATAAGACTCTGATACTTGTCTGATACAGAAATCATATTCAATCAGAAGAAAGACAATCTCAGAAATATTTAAAAGGAAATGAAAATATAAATGGAAAAGGACTTACATTTTTACTCAGCTATTTAATATCTAAAATAGTTAATGAGACAAACTCCTACTGATTTATAGATCTTTTGTCTGTTTCAGAGTTCCAAGGTTTAGAAATAGCAATTCAGAAATAGCAATAAAGTAAATGGTTTTCATCCTTTCTTATATCCTTACAGATGAGAATTACTACGTAAAGTGAACATTTTAATGCTTATGCATGCTAGGTAGCAATTTCCTTGCGTGAATGGAATTTCTCGTGTTATGCAGGATATGTCATTGGATGCTGCTCATGAGAACGTGACATTCACTATGAATAGTGTTATAGAAATCACCATGTAACAGATATAGTGCAACATCTTGGAAGCCAGATGTTAATGTTCAGCGGTCACAATTTGGAAAAGAATTCCAGAGTTCAGCTTCCCTTTAGACGCCTGGATACATAATTCCTTCGAAAATCTGATTGTTCCTAACAGATAGTCAAATAACAGAACCATGAGAAATAGAAAATATAAGGAAACTCCTCAGAGTATCCACAGCTTTTCACAACTATACAATTTCCTCATATAATATAGTCAACTAATAATGACCCTAAGTGTTGCTATCGCTTCAGTCTTTATCACACTACACAGAAAAGCTGACTAGTGAGATGGCAAATAACAGTCTTGACCCTTTTATAGATTTGCAGATTTTTTTTTACCCTAAGGTCCTCAGGCTGGTTCTTGAAATTATAATGAAAAAAAGCATTCTTAGAGATGTCTGCAGATGAATAAAGAGCTGCTTGTCTCTGGGGTTCAGCTGATATCCTCAGCAGAGTAGTTTATGAAACTCCTTGCTACCAGGTAGAATTCCTAGGACTTCAGGGTGTTGTGATACCCTTCATTTCTCCAGCTCTTTTGTTGTAGCACAGAATAGCTGTGGCTTTCTATTTTTCATGCAACCACCAATATTCAGAATTTGTTGAGTAAGTATAGTGGGACTATTTTGAATGAAGCTCCTATTCATAACTGCAGGGCTTCCATTAAGCAAATGATGACTTTTAGTCCTACTTTCCAACGTTCTTTGCTTTTACACATCTATCTATCTATCCATCTATCTGTATATTCTTCTGGTTTTTTAAGAGGCAGACGTTAATACAATACTAAGTTGGCACCTGTGAAAAACTAAAAAGGTGTTTGCTGAATTTGAATTTTAATTTGTCTCTGCATATTTTTGTGTAAGAATTTCTGTGCAGGTATTTATGCTTATGTTTTAGAGGCAGTTGGGAGAAGTCTTCTCATTTCATGCTTCTAGAAGTTGCTATATTATTTGGCAAGGAGTGCGCCTAGCTTGCTCTCGTACTGCAACCTAAAATACAGCCACAGTTTTGAGCTATGCTGTGGAAAAATCACAATGTAATTTTAAGAAAAAAGGTTGAAACTATCACATTGCAGTATTTTAGTTATCACTGAGCGTATGTTACATGATTTCCATAAAGTTTCATGGAATCCAAAACATTCTAATGATGATTGCATCTATTTACACTAATTATGTAATTATACCAATTGCACAAATAGAAGGCAATACATATCATAGACTGAAGCCAACAACTAATTATCAAAATAAAAACAACGTGAAACCAAGCTGGGAGTAAAGCTGAGTGAAAAGTTAGGTGTTTATTCTTCGAGTACGTGCAGCAAGTACGTACAGCCTCTCCAGTCCTTTTCTCCTTCTGTCTTCTTCCCAAAAGTGACCTCCCCCACTCAGACACCATCTCAGGAAAATTTCCGTGTAAGGCTCCCTAAAGTTTGTTCCATATACCAAAGCTGAACTTGAAGATATGCCTAAACGCTGTCCAAAAGAAGAGCTAAATTACCTAATCTGGGTGCAATATTGTTTTGCAACTACCTTAGTGCAGGGGTCAAAAACCTTTCCAGGCGAGCATGGATGATCTGTTTTCCTTTCCAACAGGAAGTTAACGTTGCTGGTAGAGATGTGAGCTCGGAGTCTGGGGTATGCGTCAGTGTAAGGCAGGAGTTCCTGCTTGTGAAGATTTATCAATTCAGCAGGGCCTGGAAGCTACACCTCGCAGTTTTCTTTTTAGGTGCTATCTATACCATGAATACAAAAGGCCGTTGTCATGTTTCTCAGTATATTGCATCAATGAAGTCTTATCTTATTTGTTGTTTTGTCTTACGTCTCTTGCTACCGTAAGCGGGATCTTGTATTTCAAGAATCCCATGATAACAAAAATGACTAATCAAGTACTTCAAAGTTAATCACACCTTAATTCACCAGCCAACTGAGGATCATACTTCCCACATACAATCAACCTCACAAATATTTCATTTTATGTGGGTAATGTAATTTAATTTACAATCCTTTCCACTTCATTTTCCCCCTGGCAGATCTCCTACCTATTTTTGTCTTAGAGATTACAGAAACAGGATGAGTATTCCAAGCATGTCATAAATCAACTCTAGAATGAAGTAACTGGCAGGACAGCCTAAAAATTAGACACATCACCAACCTGCTCTGAAAGGCCACTAGCAACTGTGCTTGATGGACTCAGATTTCCCAAATTATTTGGAAACTTTTGGTTTTGTAAGGAAAAAACCCAACAATTTGTCTTCAGAAAGAAAGTATGCCAGGTCTGTCATGACGCACAGATTTCAGTCTCTATACAACTAAGATTTGGGCTTAACGCGTCCTATTAGAGAAAAGACTTCTAGTGATTTAAACATTCACTTTCCTCCCTTTATGCAGAAAAAAAGGGAGGGACAAGTTGGCACTTGTTAACTTTTGGGTTGATGCAGGGAAAGGAAAATGTCTATCTCTTCTCTAATCCATCTCTGTGCCTTAAAAACTTACATATTGTACCAACAAAAATGTGGTGATACTCATATGGGGCCACGTTAAGCAGAATGACTAAGTCTGCGGACCACTCACGCAGAACACTGTTTCCCAAGCGCACCTGAGACAGTGACTCGCTTCCCACATTTGCTTGGCTGCACCGGCAACACCAGGCACAAACAGGTCACTTATAAGCCATATTGTCCATACCAGTTTAAAGGAAGGGAATACAATTCATGGTAAAATAAGCTTTATCCATTCCAAATTACCTATTATAGTTTCAAATTATTTTTATTCTCTTTCTATGGAATTTCATGAATACACGTGCCATGGGAATGAGTCTTTAAAGCACAGTTTTACACTTTCTTTTATTTTTTTCTGTACTAAGGGATATGAACATACACTTCTAAGGACAGATATCACTAACTTTTAAAAGAGCTGTGGTAGTTTTAATTAGGGCATTCAATGGCATTTGCTAGCAACATTTAACTTTAATCGACAACTTGTCAACATGATCTAACATTTCCTATTTTCAAATAACTATGGGAGAAAGAAGTGCAACCACCACTAAATGAAACTGCTAAAGGACTTGCCATTAGTTCATGCAGCTAAAGAAACCACTTTAATGAACAGCTAGATTTTCAGGTTTCCTTTGACTTTGTTATTGTAATTTGTATTTTTGAGGAGAGAGAATGGATTTCTCGACTTCAGGTTTTGCATGAGGGTTTTTTTTCTGTCTTTTCTGCAGAACACTGAAACATATTTAAATTAAATCTTGAAAACAATACAATTTTATTGACTAGTGATTTAATTTTTGCAGTAGCAACATCAATGACGATGTACATCAACAAATTCTAAAAATTTATTATCATTATTATTGTCATTATCATTATTACTGGAATGCTTGGAGATTCTAACTGACCTGAGTGATCCATTTTGGGTGGCATTTTTTTGACAGCTGTTGCCTGCATTCATTTAAGAAATGCTCATATATGAAGAAAAAACTCATCCCAACCCGTACCCCCCAAATAGGTGCATAGAAAAGCAGTAATTGATGAAAGCTCTAGTCTGGGAGGAAGAAATGTTCTCTCTTTCTCTGCTTTCTGTAAAGTCCATTGAGGGAAAACAGATTATCACAAGAAGGAAATTCAAAAGAGAGGGAGTGGAACTATAAATTGAGCAATTAAGGAAAGTGTTTATTGTAACAGCTGAAGTTGAATTAAGTTGTCTAGCAATTTTAAGGAGTTGTAAACCAATGGTGACATCCTCATATTGCAAGAAACTATCAAAGTCAAGAAAGAACAGTATATTAGGGTAGATAATATAAACATAATAAAAACCAGGGAACAGCAGAGTTCATCAAATCATCATCAGAGACAGACAAATTGGGTAACGTTTTAGGTAACTTCTGCTGAATGAAAGATCAAGTTTGATAGTTATTATAAAAAAATAAATAAATTGCCTATTATGAAGCTTATACTATTTTGTAGGAAACAAAATATTTACCTATGCCCGCAGAGATGAATTCCATTTGCAAGTGTCAAGAAGTTTTGTTGGGATTTTAAGTGGTTGCTAAAGGTCAAGGAATATATTTTTGATGACAATAAGAACAAAAGATGTCATAGTACAGTCCCTAACCAAATATCCTTCTTAATCCATGTTATAAGATTAAGGCTCAGATTCATCCTATTTGAACTGAATTAAGAACATAGCTTCTTCGTATTTTCTGTTTCTAGCCAAAGGAAAGAAACAGGAATCCCTAGAGGACTATGCCACCCAGGCTCCACTGTCTAGCAATGGAGCTAGATGGAAAAAAATCTGGATCCAAGGGCTTTTCTGCTTTGGAATATAGTTTGACATAGCTATGCTTCAGTTGCCTTAGTACTCATAAAACTCTGAGATGTTGTTATCCCTGATTTGTGAGGAGTAACCGTACACTTTAGAAGTGGATTAAGGTAAAGCACAGTAAGAGCTTGATGTCAAGTTTTTAGGCAATAGTTACCCTAAAAAGCCTCAAGAGACAAATTTACACTAATGCAAAGGTTTTATCACGTCCACAAGTGATACGATTCTGCAAGTTCCTATGCATCAGTTGATCCCGGATAGCTGTCAATGTATATAGTCTTACCTTAGGACACAGAATGGTAAATTTCTTGACGTAAGTAATCACAAGCAGAATTTTATGCACATGCTTGAATCCCTCTGAGACTCAATACAATTTGAAGTTCAAAGTTAAGCGTATGCTTAAATATTTTCCTGAATATGCATGAGCTGCTCAGCTGGGCCATTCAGTGAACATGCCTCCTTTTAAAATTGTTTGCTGGAATATTTGCAGAAAGTGAATCCACTGGGGCCACAGACACAGCCAATTTTATTTTATTTTTTTTAGTTCAAATAAATGTTTGTGAATAAGTTTTGCAGTATTTGCTTAGCATTTCTTAGGGGAATAATATCTGCCAACTGGCCTTGCCATCAATAAGGAAGTAACTAGATGCAAAATGTCAATATATATTGCTCCCTCCAGAGTAGACATGTCAATGAAATTAAAAGGTGAATTACTGAACATCTGTCTAGAAGTATATTTTTAAGAAACTTGTTCTAGTTCAAGTCAGAGAACTGGGAGAGGAACGCCTCACCTCTACTCAGGCATCTGCGGTATTCAACAGCTGCCTATTCCCAAAAGCCTTGATTGAGTTGGGAACCTAAGAGGGCATTGGAAGATTCAGCTTGT
>NW_009606262.1:15022-16595 GCF_000690535.1 Cariama cristata | reverse complement strand
GCAGGGCTGGAAGTCAGAGCCCTGAATGAGGGTTTCCATGGCTCAGCAGCCGTGCCCACTGATTGCAGGGACCTGTGCCTGTGCTGCAGTGATCAACTGACCTATGGAAAAGAAAGGAATCACAGTGTGGCTTCAAACCTGCAGCAAAGATCGAGCAGAGACAAATCTCAACAGGATTTTCCTGTGAAAGTTACTTTGTTAACTATTTCTTTCTCATTCATATACTGTAAGACAAGAGCGGATGTAATACAAGGCCCTGAGAAAGGATGTCAGTGTCTTGTCTTTTACATCTGAGTCACTGTTATGAAATCAGGTTGGGCTGGCGTTTGTGAAAACTCTTTACTAGGAAGCACCTACACAGTGATAGGATAGACAAATGTCTGATACTTAACATGTACCATAATATTTAGGAAAATAAGACTTCTATGAGTTATATAAGCATAGTTTCGAATAAGCAGTATTTCCATTAAAGGAATGATCTATTAATTTCTGGTACACCTAAAGTTCCTGCATTTTCCCAGAGAATCAAACCCCATAAAAGACAAATCTATGCTTGGAGAAAATAGCACCCATTTCTACTGAAGTGTTGTACAATTCATTGTGCATTAACTATTACTGATTGCTATACATAAGTCTGGTTATTCTCCGTCTTATTATTCTGCCTAGACTATACTGATTAATTATCCAAAACCCATTAAGCAACACCGTTCATCATGCTACTTAAAATAAAATTATACGAAGGATATGATAAGGTTTAAGATTCTTATTTTTATGGTAATGCTTGAATGTTAGTATAGCAAATCCAGAAAAGGTGGGCAGAGAGACAGGAACTCTAGCCTGGGTTTGCTCCTAAACTTCAGTACATAATGCTGTAATCAGCGTTAAGAGATAGTGCTTTGTAAAATATGATACAGGGATGAAGTGGAAGAGAGTGATTTGTTCTTAAGTGTTAGTAAACTATTCTGACATTGAGTATAAAGGTAAAACATTTATGAGGCCTAGCGATACGCGCTGCCGGTCGTGTGTATTATGATCTACCTGGAAACTATGTTTATGAGTAAACAAATCTGCTAATTAGAGCTAATCATGTCATATGCATGGCCAACAAACATAATTAATCTAAGCTCTCTGATTCCATTGGGGAAAAGGTATTACTGAGTGCATGAGGTGAAAAATGTAAATAAACCTCCGAGTGGAAGGCAAATAAGCGGTAAAGTGTGAAGAAGCATTCAACTTAAGCATGGTTGAAAGCACAGAACATATTAGAGATTTGACAGAAAGCTAGGCGATAGGGAAATACAGAGGCAGATGAATGCAGAGAGGGAAAAATTGTACTGGTTGATCTACGGTGAATATAAGTAAAAATGACTGATTTACAGTTTTTACATCAAAAACAATGGCCACATGGTTACTAATACTCCATTTGCAACCCTCTGACATCAGAATATAGAAGCAGCTACTCAAAATGTCTACATTTATACATAAATAAGTAAACTGGGTACATACATCGTCCTTTTTGTTGATGAAGAAATACAAACTGTTCTGAAAATCCTGCTGTCTGCTATCATTGCAC
>NW_009606262.1:0-15005 GCF_000690535.1 Cariama cristata | reverse complement strand
TAAGTCAGCGTGGCTGCCATCAGTGATCAAATGCCTATTCAATTAATCTATCTGAGGGGCTTCCAAGCCATGCTTTCCTATCGATGTTCATGCTCTGAATTGCAACGAAGAGCCTGGAAGGCTGTTAAAAAATTGAAAGGAATGTTTACAACCCCATGATTCAGACTCCTTTTCCTGGGAATAAACAGGCCATTCTGTGGAGAGCAAAGCCATCAGCAAACACTTGAAATTTATTAAATACTTTTCTACAGCGTTACTCCTCCACCTCACTAATTGCTGCAGCTGCTGCTACAAAAGCATTTCAATTACAGCTGAAAGGAGAGGGGGCCCATGCAAACCTTACAGGGAAAAAAGACCCCTATGATACTCCTCTGTGATGTGGTCCAACACATGAATGTTTGTGTGACTCTTCTGCTTTCCACAGTCATCACTGGGTGACATTCGGGCTCTCGTGGCGCAAATGGAAAAACTCCCATTATCTCTAACACACTATGACCTCACCGTTTGCCTCTTTACATTATACAACTGCAGAGCTTCATTGTATGAATGAGAGTTGTGAAACTTTTTCTTCACAGTTGCGATAAATTTAAATTCAGACAGGACAACCATGGCCTTAATTTTAGGTGCTACTTTAAAAAAAAATAAACAAAAATAGAATGGGGACAGGTTGGACCAATTTCAGCTGAAGGAGTCAATGAGCACACACAACAAACCAAGACCGTGCTATAGATTGCCTAATTTATTCTGTGCTGGGGCACAGTAACTCTCCTGGACAGTGTGATCAGACCACACGTCTGGGAGGTCCACACAATTTCATAAGTTCCTCTTTGCAATGACCCAAGTGGCACAATATAGATTTCTAAGTTTTCATTTCAGAAGCATGAAGAAACCTATACCATCACAGGCTCAAACTGTCCTCTGCATTTCAAATCCTAGGAATGTTTCTAGTCAGATGGGACTTGCAAACAAGGTGGATGAGATCTGTTATATTTCTTTGTTCACTGCTTACCACACATGTGTTGTGCACAGTGTTTTCTAAAAGAACCATCAGCAAGGAGGAGGCAGCCACCTGTTTTCTTTGGCCTGGGTTAGGAAGAAGACACTAAAACATGCAAGGGATTGTTCCTTTTCTGGAGACAACTATGCGAGACTTCGGGAGCGCTGACTGGGATGGGGTGCAGATGGCCTGCAGTACAGGATGGCCTAGGGGTCTGTGGTGGGACAAGAGGGAGGTCTCCCTAGGGCCTCAGAGAAGATGGTGTGAAAGGTTTTGCTGTCCAAGCAGCCAGTGAACATTGAAAGGTTTAAAGAGGAGGCAGGTTTCATGAATGTTTTATTTCAAACTTACTCACTAGAACTGAGTTTTCCGCATTTCAGTTAGCTCCTTGAAGTTTGTCTTCTAATAGAACATGGCTTTAAGGAATGCTTTTATTGGGTTTTGTTTGCCCATGTTAAAATAAGATAGTGTGTTTGTACCACAAGGCCATGGTTATCCTGGAGTTGTCAAAAGATCCATTTTCCCTAAATATTACTGGATGAAGAAAAAATGCTAGACCCTTTCATCTCCCTTTTCAGCCATCAGGAGCAAGAATCTGCAGCTTGCTGCTCCCAGATGAGTGCCCTGGCAGCCGTCCCTTCTGCATTTAGTCCTGCACCACAATCTCTGCATTTCATGTGCTTCTGCAGGGTAACCTCAGGGATGGAGATACCAAAGGGGTGAGATCCATCTTATCTTTCTTTGACTTTCCTTAGCCCAGACTCTAATGACTTAGCAACAGCAATGGAAACTTTAAACCTGGTTCATAGGCATAGGAAGAAGTAACTAAATATCTTTTCACTATCTTTTTAACTCAGCCAGAGTGGGATTATTCTCTCTTTTAACCTCCAGATAAAACCTTGTAATTTTTTGTATAGATTTTGGCTAGACATATCTGAAAATGGTCTCTTACATTTCACAAAAATGTTATCAGCCTTTTAAAAAACTTTTCATGTATTCTGTGATGAGGATTGAAATTTAGAGAGACTTTTAGAAAATATTGTCTTCATTCTAAACATGTTTGTCATTTCATGTCAAATTATGTTCTCTCTCATCTCCTCTCTTTTCCCTTCCCTTCCCTTCCCTTCCCTTCCCTTCCCTTCCCTTCCCTTCCCTTCTTTTCCTTTTCCTTTTCCTTTTCCTTTTCTTTCTTCTTTAAAAAAAAAAACCCAAGCAACACTCTTCCACACTTTTAATATGTCATAATTCATATTCCCATCAAGAAAAATACCAATTATTTGTCCATCTGCCAAGATCAAATACCTTTAACTCATTTTGAATCACATTGTAAGAGGAAAATACGGATGTCTTTCTTCAGGAGTATGGCAGGTAGATTGTCAAAAGATTGTGAAGCACTGAAGTGCTGTATTGATCCTTCAACAGTACCAATTAGAGAGAGAGAACGTAGCTTGTGTTGAGGTGAAATAGCAGAGCAAAATTAGTAAAGGGGTCTGCTTTTTTATCTGGAATAATATCATTAAAAATTATTGCCTAGCTATTTCTATTAGTCTGCTTCTTCCTCTTTCTATTTGTAGCTTTACTACTTGGAAAATAATATTAGGGATATGTTAAAAACTTACATATAAGTCAGAACTCACCTGAAATCAGGTAGTTGCCAGGAGTCTCTGGACAATTGCAGTCCTCAATAATTTGATTTTGCCTGAATAAATGTCTAATCCAAAACACCTTAGGGTGAATGGAAAGTCAACAACCTCTGTGGTACATAGCAATAGAATTTGGTTTCCTAACATTTCCAAAGCCATGTCAGACTGTTGTTTGTCTGTTTCTCCTTCTATCATACAGTCTCCTAAATGCTTTTTAAATAAAATACAATAGGTAAAAAATACAAAAAGAGACACGACTGCTATTTGTATTTCTAGAGAATTAATATTCACTCAAACTTGTGAAATTCCAATAGCAGCTACTTTTGCTTTTTTAGAACTACTTTTGTTCTAAACCAGAGTGAAATTAGATACTGAGCTAGCATTTATAAACATAATTAAACATTAAACTTATGCCACGAATGTGTTCATTAAATAAGTTTCTGTATGTTGTACACTCATTTGTAAGGGTTTTACCTTATTTTTATACTATTTTATTTTTTCCTCTGGCTATTATTTTAAGTCCATGAAACTCTTTCATGAACTGCATTCTATATATAATTAAAAACTTGTGTAAATAATGCCTGAAGTGGTGAAATTTATTCCTCACATCAGGCAACTAATGAGACACCCTGACTGAAAGACTGCCATGCCATTATCTTTTGGAAGAGCTGGACTGGGCTCTTCATCTTCTACAAATCATGTACTTAAAAAAGAGAGAAATTGTGATGTCTGATTTTACAGGAGCCGTTAACCGAACTGAAATAAAACATCTCCTATTGGTGCAATAATGAAACCACAATGTGATTATACAGCAGTTAAATATATTTTAGTGTGAAACACACATCTGATAAATCATTTGAAGATTAATAACCATGTCTACTTCATAACAGTGCTATGACAGAGATGAAATGCTGAGCTCCACAAATGAAAGGTTATAATTCATTTACTTCTATGCTCTACTCGTGCTCAACATCTAAGGGATTTACACAGTGAAGTGCAGGACGGGTCAAAGCTGAATAAGTCTGTGAAGCATTCTTTAAACAAAGTGGTGTATTCTATCCTAAAATCTGCATGTAGATAATTACAGAAGTTGGAATATGATACACCAGCTCGGGTACAAATTGAGTTCTGAATCTCCTGTGGTCTGCAACCACGTCAAACTACCACAACTGTGGAAAAGGATTGCAGAGTTATTGTCCTCTAAAAAAGAAACAGTTCAAATAATACCTTTATGTAGTATATCTTATAGTAAGTAAAGCTCATTGTTTTGTCCCAAATGTATTGATCACATTCATTAGCTCCCTTTTCCCTTCACTTAAGTAATGAGCGGAACTTAAATAATACCAAAGATTTTTAAAATATCGAAGAACATATCCTTTCAAAAGCTGTGAGCATGCTCATGCCAGGTAAAGAAATTCTTGTATAAAAGTATCCAGTAAGACATCATAACGTACCTAACCATCTTGCAAAACTAATTCATTATCATTATTCGCTTTTCCTGGTGCAGTTACAGAGTATACTGAACCTTTGTGCAATAACTTATAACAATCAACAAACTCTCACTCCTTTGTTGAGGCGTTACTGCTTCCCATTTGAGACCCAACAATAAACTTGAGCATCTGGGTCTGTAATAGGTATCTTGTGCTATTTATCTGTACTGTAAAGTTTCTAGCACATTTCTGAGGTACTACAGTGCAAAATCAACATCAGATGTTAAGAAAGGACAATATATGATTAGAAATAGTGCTTATTAGAGGTTAAAAGAGAGAATAAATAGAAAACTATTACCATTAAGCAGAATCTGAAGATACAACGTTTTGCCAGGTAGTTCAATAGTGAAATAGGATCTGCATTACTGTGTTTGCTTAAATCACAGAAGAATACTTTTGTCTGTGACTGCTATGATATATTCCTATTTTAAGCACACTTTTCCACAAGACCTTTCCCGGAAGTTTCTTCTTGGCAAGGGAGGCTGCAATTAAGGGCAAATTTCAAAGTTGCTGTTTCATTGACTATGACATCTTTATCTCCAAGTTGATACCTTTACAGAAAGCCAATTCTCATCTAAGATTTCTTTATATTTTGTAAGAACCTTGTGACCATTTCTGTATTATAGCAACCTTTAAGGGACATGTGGGTTCCCTCCTCTACTTAAGGGGATTCAAAGTTGGCTTTTTTTTCCCCCCTGTTTTTCTAGTTCTGTTTCCCGGTTTCATTACTGAGTATTAATGTTCTCAGGTTCTGCTTGTCGTATTCAAGTACAGTCATTCAGAAAGTGAAATCAATGTTTCTTTGTAATATTTCACTTCAGATGTCAAGTCCCAAACAGAAATTGGTAGTCTAATACTCGAGACTCTTGGGCACTAAAATTAAGCTTTTTCTCCTCAATACCTCCAGAAGTAGTAGAAACTGAATCAGCAACAAAGAAAGAATAAACAATCGCATCAGCTAGTAAAGAATCAAGAGCAGTGTCAGCAATGCTACAATACTGCAGTCTTTGTTACAATACCATTATGAGAATTTACCTAATAGTATGATTATTTGTTAACAATATCAAATTTCAGAGCCAAAGAGGAATACAAGGGTTTAAAAACTCTTAAAATATTAACTTATTCAGAATTAAATTCTGTGCTGATTTTGTAACTGTGCACCTTGATAATAACCACTGGGATTACACAATAGGAAAGACAGCCAGAAGTAAACCCTACATTTCTGATTTAATCAGATTTTTACAATAGCAGTTGTTTTTTGAATCAAATGATACTATACTGAAATAAAGAAAAAAAATGTTGCTTGTTGATAAATTTAAAGAATTTCAGGCAAAGAGAAAACTGTGAACATTTAATCCTACATCCTGCCTAGTATGACCATAGAATTGCTCTAAATTATGTCTTGCTATTATTACTAGTATTTCTGGTAGCTGTGGTTGAAATAGACGTTCTTTCAAACAAGAACTAGCTCTTTCAAACTGCTCCAGATATTTTGAATAGACGTGTTAGTTTTGAAATGAGAATCTCAGTATTTCAAATTATAGCACTTACACTATATACTTTTCTGTCATTCTAATGTAAATTTCTAGATTGTTTGAAAAAATGTCTATGAAATTTTATCTGAAAAACACTAATTAAATAAAATAAAAAACAGATGGGCTCCCTATCAACTCACCTTACTTATGGCCACCTGTACAACTTGGAACCTAAAAGTCTTGATTGAAGCTAGATCTCCTGTGGCTTTGTGCCTCCTCCATCTCAGAAACTCTGAGGAGTTGGCTTGATTTAGTGTTTGCCAGGTGTCAGGTGGACTTCAGACCAGCCCCCAAACCTCACATTGCAAAAGTAAACAAACAAGCAAACAAATGAAAAACCCAAACCCCAGGCAGTCTTATCTGGTGTTTAAACTTATGAGTCTTCACTTCTCAGACTGTAATCTGTTACAACTTTTTCTACTGGACTGAAAAATTCCCCACTATCAAATTTCTCCTTTGAGTTTCTGTTGCCAGCTATGATCAAAGTATTCCCCTTCATAACATGAATGGACAAAGAGCCTTCATTTGCTTTCTGTTGTGCATGTTTTCCATTAATTTAATTGCCCCTTGTCATTTCCCTGAAGCCGATTCATTTTTTAACGACTTTCTGGAAGTTTGCTGACAACTGAACACAGTAGCCCAATAGAAATGGTCTCAGTACCAAGTACAGACATACATTATTGGTACACTTTCTCAAAAATACTTGTGTATTGTACACACCTACATCATCTTTGTGTCTTCATTCTCATTTTCAGTAAGAATAGCATGAAAACTGTTTGTAGAAAGGTTATATAGAACACACAGGCCCCAAATGTTGAACCAGTCTTGGCCCATATGATGCCCTTTGCAGAGTCTGCAAAAGGGAATTTGATCAAGGGTTAGAAATAAAAAACATTTCCTGTACATGTATCTTATAAAATCTAAAGTTTGTGCTTTATGTGGTTCCAGCTAATTCCACCAAATGGAGAGAAAATTAATATTAAAACAACTATAATATGACTGTGCAGCCACATCCTTTCCGTTCAGTTTACTGCTGAAAAAGGACCATTAGATCACTTCATAAGTTACGTACCAGTACGTGCTGAAGCCAACGATTTATGGTTCACTGAAGTACAAACTGAGTTTGGCCAAAGAACATCTTCTTGAAAAGAATCCAGAGTGGATCTGAAGACATCTGGCCACTGAGACTCTAGTGGTTTCCTGTAGTATTCCCCAGCAATTAGTTAATCTCACTGTTGCAAATTTTGGCCTATTTTCCTATTCAGTTTAACTATCTTCCCGTTATGAGTTCCTCTTAGTTTTTTTTTTTCACATTCACTACTGATCTTTAACAGTCAGTAGTTTCTTTCTGTGAAGAAACTTATCCTCTGGTCCCCAAGTCACCTCTCAATCTGCTTTTGACAAGCTAAATGGCTCACTTTTAAGTGTTTAGCTGAATTTCTGTTTATCCACACTTAAATAATTCTGAACATACTTTTGCAGACGTGTATCTGAATTATACACACCATGAACTTTTAACCTGTGGACACTGTACAGACCTTCAGCTAGAAAACACTAGTTATGCCATCTCCAGTAGTCCTATGGAGATGCGTACCATTCCAAGATGTCATATAGCTCTGGTGAAACCTGTCATCTAGGATGATGGATTTTCTGAAGTGGCAAAATTCATACCAACATTACTGGGGCCAGAATTTCCTTCAAGAGGAGCTGAAATCAAACAAATGGGGAGAAATAAACATTTAAAGCAACAGGAAATGAAAGTGAATTGCTGAGACATCTAATATTAGGACTTGTAAACAAAACACATGATAGAGCCTCTGTAATCTATATTACATGTGATTACATTGATGGGCTATAATGAAATAATATATACAGGATCTTAATGGAGCACAAGTACAGATATTTTATTTTGAAAGAAAACACTTCCTGGGGAATTTTATTGGGAAAATTTTGAACTCCTCCAGCACCATCAAATTCATAAAACTGATTAAAAAGCACTAAATGGTGTGACCTTAAGAAAACAAACAAATCCCCCAGTGCACAAATTCAATTTGGTAACAATGAAAACTTGCATCTTTGCAGCGTAAATGAAGTTTCCCCATTTCAGGCATGTTTTGTGGGTGATCATATGTATGTCCTCTGCAAGCAGAAGTTCCCATGTTGCATCAGTAACATTGTTTACTTAAATTATTTCTTTCTGCTTCCCAGAACCAAAAGAATGAAATAATTTAGACAGGGTGAGATCCTTCCCACCTAACTTTATACGTTTACCATGTGGATGATCTACAACAGACCAAGTCATCTAAGGTCCTTGTAGGTGGTGAGAAGAATGTTACCCAGAGGTACAGCAGTGACTAACACAGGACAGAGGGACCGGCAAAGAAATCCATTGCTGACTACTCTTTTCTCTTGACCACAAGTAACGTCTAAGCTAGATGTAAACACCCATGTTACAGATACCAAAATTGGTGAGATGCATTCCATCTATGGTCATATACAGATAAAGGAATTTTTAAAAACAAATGTGGGTTAAGTCAGACTTCTTGTTTGACAGTCATCCCCAAGCATTTTAATGGGTTGGGGGAAGTAATTGAATTTCCGTGGGAGTGGGGGGTGGGGGTGGGAAATGTGTATTTAGGAGTGATGATGGAAGAGGAAATACTCATCAATCTTCTCTGTGCTTGAAAATCAAAATTCCCTTCCAAGCACCTCCACCACCCCTAACTGCCCCAACCAGATAGGGAATGAAGATAAAGCAGACAGATGTTGAAGTGACTTCAGGAGAACAAATTACAGACTCAGAAACCTTCTTTTTCCTCTTTGACAGCTGGTAAGTATTTTCACTCTGTGCAATTTCCAAAAGGGTGAAAGGAAAGAGGTAAATATAAAGTATAGTGGTAACCTCCCCTCAGGGCATCACAGATTGTTATTACAGTCAAGGATTCATAGCTGTACGAGTGTGTGCAGATGTGCAAGTTGAGGTGAAGACAGAAGGTTAAAACTGGCTTAATGAAGAAAATCTATCATGTCGTTTGTGAAGAGTGCCCAGTTTTTGTTCCTCTCTGTGACAATTAGAGTCAATTTGACTCACTCGCCAACAGCATTTCCCTGCATTGGAACAAATGCTCACTAACTCCATTTTCTGTCAAAGTATGGCAGTCCAATAATGGTTTGGTTTGGAAACAAAGTGACAACATTTAACTGTTTTCAAGACAAAATATGCTTGCCTATTTGCCCAGGGGGTAGAGCAAGGGGGATCTTGCCCAGGGAACCTTGGTTGCCAGACCTCTGGCTGACTTAGAGACTGAGCAGCTGCAGCATGGGCAGGCTGCCCAGCACACAAATATGTGAAGGTTATCAACAAAATTGGAGATTACCAACTCCTTATACTTGCTTAATATTTGTGTATGCAGTGGAAATGCAGCTAAGGTCCTCCTAACAAGCATGATGGTTGACAAAAAGCACTGCTGCCAGTTGTCAGAAAGCAAAAAGCACAAACATCCTGGTAATTAGAGGCTGATAGGCTGAGATGGCTAAATTAGCAATGGATTGAACGGAATTTGACTAATTATAATTAGAATGGAAGCACTTGACTGAGAGGACACATGTCCCCAGCTAAAGCAGAGATAGTTGAAAAGTAGGATTTCAAAATTATACAGAAGGAAAAATGGCTTGCTCCGATAAAACACTAAGGGATATTTGCACTGAATTGAGACAGGGTTAAGAAGCAGAAGTTTCCACATGAAAATGTAAGTATCTTATACTCAACTCAAACTGCATTAAAATGCAAGTTCTTACGCTGTGTCTGAACATTTACATGTCATCCAGAATGGTGGCCAATGGGTACTTTGGAAAAGCAAGCAGTTTTTTGCTGCTGTAGGAGTAAATTGAAAATTTTTCATCGTTAACAGACCTGCAGCAAGTCACATGATGTAATTATAAAACAATCCCTTACTCTATTGTATGCATACCTGTTCTTCTGCTGTGCTAGAATTGGTTATTATTTTGGAAATCAAGCATATGAAACATAAATTAATGGTTGCACCTTCCAAGTTCTTTGAAACACACCATTCTAAGGAGACCGGATCTAAACTGAGCGTACGAATTGTCATAATGGGTCAGATTAAAGGTGCACTTAGCCCATTAGCCTGGCTCTGATAGTTGCCAAGAATAGAGGCTTAAGTAAAAGAAGAGATACACAGTAAGAATATCTTATGAATAGTGTTCTTCCTTCTCATGTATCCTTTCAGTTTCCAGCAATAAGTAGTAATGGCCTGAGCCACAACTTGCATCTAAACTATTAATACCCAGCCTAAGACATATTCTCCATGAATTTAATTATTGTTTCAGCTTATATACATGAACAATCTCCTAATCACATAATTTAAATTACATACTGGATGAAAGCAGCACTTTCTTCTGATCAATTTAGAACTGTTATCAGATATTTTAATTCAGATGTTTCCTAATTCCTCTGTTGTGAGAAACTTGGAGAAATCTTTCTGCTTTGCCTTCTTACCATTCATAATTTTAAAGAAAATTATTGTGCCTATTTTCCAAGATGAAGAACCACAATCTGTTCTGTCTTTGCCCATTCAAAATCTGTTCCTTGTCTCTGATAACAGTTTTTGACCTCTCCAGTAGTTTTTCTTTGTACTGCCTTGTATATGGCAAATAACCACAGCTTTTCTGTGTCCAGCTCCAAATATCAGGCTAAGCTAATGATATCTGTTATGAAATGTACTCATGATTTCAAGTGAAATAATATGTTAATTTTATGTTATTAAGTTATTAACATATGAAATCATATGTTAATGAAAATCTTTTGGAGATATGTAGGTGCTCGCAGCGTTCAAGATAAAGATGCACTACAGGCATGCATGTTATGTATTTCTTCTCAAACTCTACCTAAATGCATGGCATTTATTATGCCACTTTGTTTTTGGTGACTTCCAATCACTGAACTATATTTTTAGAAATTTATTCATGATGATCCTTTTCTGAGTGGCAAAAGTTAATTTAGAGCATATCACTGTATAACTGTCGTTAGATGTTTGGGGACAGTTCCGTTTATATCACTTTGCACCTATCATCACTTAATTGAATCTTCGTTTTTATTGTCCAGTCACTCAGTGTTTGGGAATTCTTCTGCAACTCTTCACAGTCAATTGTAGATTTAACTACCTTGAGTAGTCTAAAATCCCCCTATTACTCTTCTCCCTTCTCATTTTCTCTGCTCATTTATTATTGTATTAAATAGCACTTTCCTGGCAGAAATCCCTGTGGCACATACAGAAGAAAATCTATTCAAACAAGCCCAACTGTGCACCTGTTGAAATCAAACAACAAGCTGTGGATATAATGATTATTATTCATATCGATACAGTTTTTTGGTGCACATTTTCATTAAAAAAACTAAGAAAGCAAAACATTTCAGATTTTTTTCTGTTCTAAGATTTCCCTTCTGTTAATACTGTGTACAACTTAAATGGCTGTTTTCAGACACTGCTGTCATATGCTTTCTATAAAAATGCATATTCAGTATTACAAACTGAATTTCAGACATTAAAGCCATATCAAATGCATGAAAAAAGCAAGAGTAGTAGCTATTTAAATTTTCCTAATATTCATAACCAACATAATATTTAATTAATACTTCTTTTAATTTATACTTCTAAAAATCAAATAATTTCTCCAATTGTATTAAGGATGAACCATTTTATCTCACTGTATTTCCTATATTCCAATATCTAAATGTTACATGAGTATGACAGGGATTATCATAAATTGTGACTCAATCAGACATCACATCTCTGAAAGGATAAAGTGGGGTTAATAAAATTGCTACTTATTTTTTCTTATAAGTTTTACTTTCTCTTTCTGCTCCTGCTTGCCCTTGACAAAGATTTCCCTTACACAAAGTTGCCTCTGCCCTTACTAAAGAAGGGAATCGATCTGGATGTTCAATGACTCTTGCTATCAAGATCTCTTTCACTTCAGCTTGACAGTGAATACCTAAAGGAACTGGAGTGTTCACAATTTTTCCACAGTCATTTGTTTAGTGACAACTGTCAACTCCCCATCTATCAGCATGACTTCCTTGCCACCTGACAGAACAGAGAAATGATTTTCCATACAGCTTTAGATTTCCATATCCCAGGGCCAGTATGGTGAAATGTTAGGATTAACTGCCATCCAAATACAATGCTTTTATTTCAAAACAATCCTTTTCAGCCATCCTTTATAACCACACTCCCTCCTTCCTGCCTTTCCACCCAGAAAAGGCAGCTAAAGCAGTTACTTTAACGTAAGTAACTCTGACGACATAAAGAAGAATAATTACCTTGACCATTGAGAGGATATAATGTCTTGCTGTTATTCTAGCTGTTTAAATACTGTTTGAAAGTGTAAGCAGCAGCAACAACAAAACAGACACAGTTTATTTTTTTTCTTTCTCTTTTTTTTTTTTTTTTTTAACAGCTTGTGAATCCAAAAATATTGTACTGCCCAGTCTGGCTAAGTATGTTTCACCTCCAATAATTTCCTGGATGACTGATTTCCTAATCCCTTTAGATTTCAACACTGAACATCATTCATCTTAACCAAATGTTTAACTGCTTGCAAATATAAAGAGACAGCTACAATTACTCCATTTAGCCTAACTTTAAGTTCTTACCTGAAATAAGGCATGAGGTCTAAACTTCAACAAATTCTTACTTGCTTTTGGGAAGGTGAGATTATGCTTTCTAAATGTTAAAATATAAAGAATATTGGGAAGAGTCAGAAGGGAGAAAGATGATTTTCGTAGTTTAAGAAACCACTATCTTAAGATACAGTCTAGAATTTTCTAGAAAATGGACATTTTCTTCATTCAGAGTACTAAAAAACTTCTACAGCACGAATTCAGAGATTGTGCAAGAAAGAACAGTCACATTGCAAATTTAGCAGGGGCTGTGTTCGTAGGACATTATAATATTACAACAGGTATTACTAACATTCTTGGACACCCAGTTTGTGCCCTAATTCAAAGCAAAATACTTTCAACATATATGTTAGTTAAAGGACAAGGTTTTATAACAGAATTTCTTTGTTTGTGAAAGACTTTCTGCAACTGTTCATTAATGGGATGTAAGCCTAGGCTTTGAGTTAAGTATGTTTTTTAAATATCTCACTGAATCATAGCCTGGATGTTTCCAGGAGCCCACACTCATTTGCTTTATAATGAGCATTTATTCAGTTAATAAAAGTGCTTTTTACTCTTGTATAGACTACCTGGCTCCTGAGTGCCCTCTAAGCTTTATAATACACACCTCTCTACGGGGGTGATACCTGAAAATTCTGCTGCCTATCCAAATAAGGTTCTAGCTTTTAATCACACCCTGAACCTGGAGCAGCTGAAGATCACGAGGCATCAAATGTCAGACAAAGGTAAGAGCTGTCTGTAATGTGTGAGAAGAAAGACAGGAAGCATACAGTTTACTTCAGCATTGCTGTTGTTAAAGACAACAATTTACTCTAACTCACCCAGGAATAATATGACACAACTCGCACAGCACAGCTGACTATTCCTTAATTTCTTCCATTTTGTAGAAGACTGCCAGCTCTGCTCCAAGTAGAGATTCACTGAGAGGCCTAAGGTGAGTCTGCAGACAACCCTCCTCTTCCTTCTCCCTTTCATTCTACCCAGTGAGGCGCATGCCTTGTCTGTCAAAAGATATAGCGAATATGTGCCAGTCCTTCCCTAAAGAGAGAGGCATGCCCCATTCTATTCCTCATCTTTGATTCCAGCTAAGAACATCACAGGCTTCACCAATTTCTTCTTAATCCCTGCAAGATTGCATTCATCATAATGTTTTTCACCTTTTCCCACCCTTTGGGAGGATAACTCCCCCCCTCTACTTCCATCTGTGGATGCCCAGAAACAAATGTATCAGTGAAACAAAGACATCACCTTGTGAACTGCAACTTGAAACAACCTACCTCATGGAGGTTCCAGCCCTGCTCTCAAAGGGGTGGAAAAATCCACCCTCCTCCTTTGATGACAAAAGTAAAAACCTAGTCCTGTCCTTCAAAGGTCAACCAGTGTGATGGATTTAACAGACTGTGAAACCCAGCCCCATGCCAAAGGGAGGCTGGAGCTGCTCATCGGTGAGCGATGAATCTGGTTATATTAGGGTTGTATAACCTCATCCAGTCGTCTGGGTGCCAACTGCTTAGTTAAAGCCACACGGGCCAATACACTTACTCATGTGGTCTTCAGCTTTCCTCACCTGATAACTCCCCATTTTCATTCCTCACCCAGAGCAAAATTAAAAACGATGTGTTTTGTTGGTTTTTGTTTGCTTCTGCTGAGCCTCCTATTTTGAGTTCATCAGATCATCAGGCTGAGTTGAGAGCCTAGACACATTTCTCAGCGCATTGTGGATTTTGTCTCCTCCCACGCAGCCTGACATTGCAGTCCACGTGGAGGGCTACACATGACACAGAACATTTTGCTGAAATTAGCACACCTGCTGGGCATCAACTATACAGAGTAAATTCAATAGTACTACATGGGTATAAGGCAGGACAGACTTTGGCCTAAGATTTTATGATGGTTTTACATACGAAATGTTGCATTATGTTCTTCAGCTTCCAAAACCCAGTTTGAAATCTGATGTGTTAATGCAATACAGAGGTTTGGAGAACAACAGGGGCTAACTGGCTGCACCCTCATCTGGCCAGCCAATTCTATTTCCCCTTTTGCGGATATTACCGGTTTTATAAGGTGATGTATCACGATGAGAGTGTCAGCTGCATCATTCTACAGCTGCGCTAAATCCTTCTTCACACAATGATGTCCGTTATGGTGTCCTGATACTAGTAGGTTGAGTTATGAGCTGGACACGGAGCGTTGTGGCATGCCGAAGCAGGCTGGCAGCCAGCCAGGGACACGCTACGGTAGTGTGTGCTTGGCGGAGTGTAGCAGCTGATAGTCCGTCGCTGGAAATTGCAGTTCTCTCGCGCTGTGCAGAGTTATGATAGGGTGTGATGTGTTGGCAAGTGGTGGCTATGATTTTATGGTAAAATTGAACTGTAATACGAAGCAGGATAAAATTGCTTAACAGCTTTAGTTTGTCAGGATTTGACTTAAGCTATTTTTTTCTAGTAATGAACTAGGTCAGAGTGCTGTGGGTCAGTAGGCCAGGAATGTGGCCATTTACTTCTTCAGCTATGAGTCTAGAGGTGCCTAGGTATTTTTAGTTTACTTTTACTTGTGTTTTGTTTGAAGAAATAGCATGAATTTAGATCAGATGTTCTTATGGGGTTCTCTCCTGTAAGGTACATTAGTTCAGGAGAA
>NW_009606261.1:0-1970 GCF_000690535.1 Cariama cristata | reverse complement strand
ACCACGGTGCCCGAGAACCGGCAAACACGAGTCCTCCCCTCCGCCTCTGCCAGCCCGACTCGGCCGTGCCGCCGTGCCTGCCAGCTGGAGAGGGATGCCCGGGGCTGGCCGGAGCTCTCGGGGAGCAGAGAGGGGAACGGCTTTTCTGCGGGCGATTCCAGCTCCAAGCGTTTGTGAACCACTCCGTCTTGGCACCAGGCAGAGGTGGCCGGTTTGTCTCGAGGTGAGCTTGGGTGAATCACACAAGGTAACACAACCGTATAAAACTGGCAAAGCTGACACTGCTGCAGAGAGGGCAGCTTTTTCAAAGATGGGTATTCGGTCTTCTGCTCCTAGACCCACGCTTGGGTGTGTGAGTGCCAGCAGGACAGTCCCACCCTGAGCACTCTGCAGAAGACCGCGGATGCACCGCAGAGCTCGTTGCCTCTGACGAGCACGGCCATGCTCGTGTAGATGACCAGTATGCTACCGCTGACGCTGCTCTTCAAGGCAAGAGGCAAGGGACACTTGCTCGGCTCTCCCCAGTAGATTTTTGGCCACGAGGAATAAGGAGGGAACACAGACGATTTGAGTCACCACCACTGATCCATCATTCAGGGAAAAAATAGTTTCCATTGCTGTATGCAGCAGAAAAGATAAGCAGAAGAAGAAAAAAAAAAAAAGCTACAGGGAATCCCCCACAAGTTTTTTACAATGCACTGTACTTTGTCTCTGGCAACTAATAAAAACAGTTGCAGCTGCAGGGTGTATGGTCACACAGCTGGATAACAAGTAACGCAGCACTATTAGAATAGGCTGCATTTTATTTTCAGCCCATCTTCTAGCCCTCCAAATAATCCAGAGGGATGTGCAGGAGCATCCCCGAAAGCAGCTCCCGTAGCCAGTCCAGCGCTCGCTGTGAGAGCAACCCCTGGGTGCCCGTGCTAGGTACAGCACTGCCTGCGCGGCACCGGCCGGTTCTGCGTGCGCCGTGCCTTCCACCGAAACTACAGCTCTTCTAGAAACAGCTCTTCCACAGCACCTTCATGTGCTGAGGGACCTCCCATATTTGTACGCGCTATCGCCAGGTTGTCACACACTACACTTTTATTAACCACAACACTTGTTCAGAGGAAGACGATGCAACGGCTGCATGGGAAGCATCAGCTATGTTGTACAATGCTCTTGTTTCAGAAAAGAGACTTTCAAAATGGAACGGTTGCTGCCGTGTTTACTGACCTCCTCGAGAAGGTTTCTGCCTGTGCCTTTTCTTTCCTGAAAGGGAGGCAAAAGTATCAGGATGCAAAAATCCGTGCGTGTCAGTGCAGCGGTGAAATCAAGCAGCACTGTCCCTGACCCATCATTCGCCTCCTCTGCACCCGCTCTGGCTTTTCCTGGGAGCTGAACTCCAAGGGTTGAGCAGATAAGACAATCCTTTTTCTCTATCTAATCTCTTCTCTGCTGCAGTATCTCGGCACGAACACGTGTTGGTTTTTCCACTGCCCAGTTAAACTCCCTCGGTGGGAGCAGCACAGTGCTGCTTGGGGTGCAAGCAGGGCTGGGGGAGCTGGTCCATCCCTTGTTGTCCGCTGCTGCTGCCAAGGAGCAGAGGGGGCATTGCTCTCCCCAGGAACGGATCACGCAGGGGAACTTTGATCCGTGCAAGTAACGCATGTGGAATTAAAATGTCCACCTGTTTTCTTTTATGTAGCTTGTAGTTACCCTTCTCTCCTAAGGGGCATAAAATCAGTTCAGCCTCATGAGTTCCAGCCATCTCCATCATCGCTAACCTCACTGCTGCATCCAGGCATATCACATCATTCATCAACAAAGAAAGGACTTAAACCACAACATAATATATTGACAAAACATATATAGGTGATAAATAGTAACTTATGCATGTGCATTAAGAGCAGGTGGGCAAAACAATAATGAATCACTAGAGGCAAAATTATTATAACCGTCGACCTGCAGCGGGGCTGCCCCACAAA
>NW_009606260.1:0-6070 GCF_000690535.1 Cariama cristata | reverse complement strand
GCTTTTTTGCATCTACTTAAAGTAGCACACAGCAAAATTACTTAAATCCCGTGTATATGAGGAGTATTTACCTCACCTACTTCCAGTCAAACACTGAGAAGGACTCGCAGAGATCATGCTGAACACTCTTGTAGGAAGGCAGTGATGGTCCTTCAATCTAGCCTTAAGGAAAAAAACAAATGGAGGGGTTTCATTGCTGCTTTTTCCTCTTTTCTGTTACCAAGGTTAGAGCCCTTTACTTGCCTGCAAGTTATTAAATGCTGCAGTTCTTATGTTGCAGAATTCAAATTATCAACTAGACCTAGCATAGTGTGATTTAAACTGTTACTTTTGTCTTAATCGTTCTGTTCTAATAGAACAAAAAAAAAAATCAGATTTTCATAATTTGATGGGAGCTGCAGTTATAATCTATCTTAAAGCTGGGAGTTTAATAGTAATATTGACTATAATTTGCAAAAAGAGCAAGTACATCACACTTAACTCTCTTTAAAGCTCTATTATAGTCAACATCCTTCAAAAGTCTCCATGAAAAATGAGAAGCAGTTAACTACTAAGAGAGTTGAATGATGCAATATCATCCTGTAATTTCTATTAAAAATCCTTTTTTAGAGGTCAAATTCATGAATTGCTTCTTGGATCTCTTTCAGTAGTGCAATCAAAGATGAAAACTGCTAAAACATCTCCATTTAATGAGATTTTTAAAACCTAACAGTATAGTTATCTGTAAAAATTGATTTATTTTTTTTAGTGTAGACTTTACTTTAGATCTTTAGATCATTATATTCTGAAAGTCAGTTCATAGCTAGAATTTCCTGTTGGTGGTAACAAAGAGCTGCTGCCAGATCTAGTATTTCCACTGCAAATAATCACAAAGCTTTTCAGTAAACGCGTTCTGTATACCAGTAGTGTATATGCACGTGTGGTTGGAGAGGAAGTAACAGGAGACTTTAGCTGAGGACAAGAGACAACATCAGAGGTAACAAACTTTCAGACATAATATTTCTCTTCTTGACATATTGGGCTTAATGACCTCAAAAAAAAAAATATTCAGGTAAGCTGTGCAATAAACATCCACTAGGCCTTCCTCTTGAAAGATAGCTACTGTGTTACCAAAATGCTTGATGCTTCTAAAGGCCTAGGAGTCCTGTGAAATAAGTATCAATTTTCTACTCAAGAAAGGAACGGATAAACAGTAGAAGAAATCAAATAGAACTGCGCATGTCTTGATAACCAGGCCCCTGCAGAAGTTACTCCTTTAGAGACAGAACAGTGGGTAAGTGCAGAAGATAAGTGATCTTGATAATGATCAAGTATCTTACCGACGCAAGTCAGGAGAAACTGTCCACCTAAAACACGCTCTGTAATCTAATTTAACCTTAAATTAGATCTATATTTCATGGACATGAAGTATGTTTGATTCACTTAAGCTTATTTAAGCTGCACAGACACTTTACCTATGCAAAAATTAGCATTTCCTTCATCTTATGTCTGTAATATTTAAGAAGCTTCAACTTTTGAACAGGGTGACTGACTTGTCCATGATTCATGAGGATGGAGTTTGTGTAGGTGTTCAAGAGGGAAGGATACAGTATGGAAGGTCTAAAACATAGCCAGAAGATGTGTGAAAACCTAGGGTGGCTGCCATTATGCTTTTCTTAGGGTAAAAATTTTAGAACATCAAAGCCTTGAGTTAAAGTCTTTATCATTAATACATTCAACTAGACAAACCCACCTTCTAACAGATTTGTTCTTCAGCAATAGATTTGTCATGAATGAGTATCCTCAATTAATGGTCTTCAATACTGCATTAATGATTTCTCCCTTAAAGCACCAAGAAAAACCTTTTGTATCTCCTGTGGGACTGGGTTGATGACCAGGGCACGTTAAGGTCAATAAAGCCTCATGAACTTCAAGAAAGCAAGCACTGTATAGTGGCATTAAAAAAACCAAAAGCACTATGAAAACTGAGTAATGTAAGCACTGGTATGCCAAGAGGACATATTTTCTGTTGATTACAGAATTGCTAGTTTATTAACTGCATCAGTCAGTAGAGAATCCTTCTGAAAGATATCTCATCCCTGAAAGTGGAACAGTTTGGGATAGGGGAAAGGGAGGGTATTTAAGTGTCATTGTGTAAAAAGTCCTGTTTAGAGCCAGAGATAGGGATTCATGCCATTCCCTACTTTCTTCTACACTCTAGCACTTGATTTTATTTGATCAATATCAGATAGTTACAGCCTACAAAAGACATGGTTTTTTTCTCTATCCACTACTGCTTAATAGCTCAAATACAGAGCAAGAATAAAAGGGAGCACATGTAAGGAGTCCACAGCATTACTCTTTCCATTGTGTCATGTATAGTTGAGTGACTCTAGTCCACAAAGTGCACTCTTCTTTCAAAAGAAGGGTTTTAAACAAGGAACAGGGCCGCACCTAGAAGCTCTAAAGGGTGATCAAAAAATATTCTGTCATCTGGTACCTTCTTTATCTTGGGGTAGCATTTAAGGTATGAGTCTTACTAAAATGAGAATGTGATGATTTTAAACTTGGGTTTGGGGAATTGCTCAAAGCCATATGGTTCAGGAAGGAAAAAGTGGCTTCAAGGAAGAACTTGTCTCATGAATCAAGGGCTGAGCAAGAGAAACGGTGTTCAAGTCTTTCCTCTCTTGCTGCATATTTTAGACTATCCACAGCAAGCATATTCTTGCTTGATAAAAGTTTGCCAATGCAGTAGCTTAAGCAGCCTTCTCATTTCACGTGCCTATATCTGTCTAATACCTTTGAATCTGCTTCTTTTGAACCATCAGCATTTGGTAAGCCTCTGTCAGTCCAGCGGAGGGCCTTGGTGACACGTGTCTGACCACCGCTCCGGAGCCATGACACTACAGTAAAATTTAGAAATGTAATGCAACTTACTGGAAGTGAAGATTGTAGACCAGCAGTATCACAGGTGAAAAATGACACAAAACATGTTTTAATTGTCAAGACGACAAGAGGGAGATACGGCTATTAAAACTAAAATAAAATACTCAAAATACCTAAGCAAAAGTATCAAAAATAGAAGAAGGAGGAAGTCAAACAATTACTGGAGAAACTAAGTAGCAACATGGAAAGAACTGCACATACTGAGGTATTATAGTCAATAAGAATAGTCTGCTTTAAACTCTTTATTTAAAGGATTTTTCATTTTAATAACAGTAAGATACCTTTTTGTGAGCAATTAAGGCATTTTGGCTGTAAGCTTTACTGAATTCTGACAGACACTTCATTTTTGGAAGAAAAAAAAAAAATCCAACTAATCATGTTCACCTAAAAACCTAAAGATTCATTACTGTTGCTGACCTGCAAGGGGAATCTCTAATAGGCTAACTTTGGCTCTTCTAGTATAACAACAGAAAATGACCAGAGACATTACTTGAAAGGTAAATCATGCCATGTTGGAATCTTCACTTTCAGTCACAGCTGCTTCTCGTTCCTCAGAAGTTCTCCCTCTCTTAGCTGCACTGGACTTCTTTTTCTTCTCCTTTTTCTCCATGTTACTTGATACAAGCTCTTCACTCTTCTGGGTGATATACTTTAGCTGAAAACAATAAACTAATCAGTCATCTACTGAGGAACGTCATTTATTCATGAGAAATCAGAAGTGCTGAAGAGGGCAAATTCTTATTACAAAAAAATTATTACAAAAAAAGATGACAGACACTCCAAAAAGGCTGACAAACATCAATTAGTTTTATTTCTTGCATGAAGCCCTCAGTCTAAGCTGGATATCCTCAGATACTGAAATGTCCTGGCAAGACTAGGATTTATAAATGTGTGTTACATCCATCTCCAGAACCAAGACAGTAATGTCAGCAGTTACTCAGAGTTGTAGTTTCCTGAGATAGAATCTGAGTACAGAAACATTCCAAGATTCCACTGCGCCCATTTGACAAGAAAAGCACATGATAGTTAGGAACACAAAATTCAGCTCCAGCATTTACTATGCCTTCTCAGGCAAGTTCATGTTGCATGTTTCAAATCACATATGGAAGGAAAGAAATCACCTCACTTAAAATTAAAATAGTATTGGAAGTATTCTTCTTCAGGGAAGCACTTACAGGTATGTCGTAACAAATTAGTGAATTTAAGTCCACTGAATATCATACAGATCACCACACGAGAGAATACGGTAATGTGAATCGTCCCTATATTAACGTTAGGAGACTTAGCGCCTCAAGATGGACTCAAGCTATTCCTGACCTTAGGCTAAAACAAAGGAACACAAAATCAGGAAAAAACAGTGTGATTTACTTCCAAGATTGATAATGCCGTAATGCATCTGTTTATTGCACTTTTGTACTTGGAACCTCAGCAGCCTTGTTGCAACCAGAACATTGCCGCTTGAATTGCAATCAGATCTGTGTTCCCACAGTGAGGCATAGTATCATGAAGCAAAATGAGATGAAAATTTAAAAACCACTGGATTGTGCCCATCCATCATCAATAAGCCAGTGAAATTGCTTAAGCAACAGTTGCTTCATCATCTATAGCCTTCATTGAAATCCTCTTAGGAATTAACCAATTGGTTTAAGAATGTTGCAAGACAGAAAATACAGTGAATCTCACCAAAGAATTGCTCCTTCTAGCCAAAAGCTTCACATCTTCTATAGTGACCGTGCTTCGTTTTGCATGCCTGCATAAAATTAAAAAAATACCCTTTAATGTGTTTGCCAACATCGGTTGTAAGAGGCCCTGCAGCATCTAATTCACAACACTAACTAAAAGGGCTTAATAGGGACCCAGTAAACCAAACATGCCTACCTTTTCCAACTGTAATACACAAAAAACTATTTTACAAGTTCGTACATGTACATCTGAATTCTCATGCTTCCTCTGTAAAACCAGTAGAATTTAGCAACCAGAACTTCAAGCACCACTGTTCTGCTCCTTCTTAGTTGCCAGTAGGTCACTGTGTTAAGTTTGGACTCCTTAGAACATTTCCTTACCTAGTTGGATTAACCAGATGAAACACAGGCATGCTAGTAAGCATCTGTCTGTCCCAAACCATCCAGTACCACTATCTATCAACACATTTGACAATTATATACAGTCATTAATCTAAACAATCACTTGTACCACATAAATGAACTTCCAAGATCAGGAAGAACCTACAGGAGAATATTTATTTCCCAACTTCACCACCACTGTTTAATCAGCCAATAAAACCCTTTAAAACTTGAATTACAAGATGTATTTTAAAGATTATCTGGTTATTGGAGCTGAACACAAAAAAAAAAAAGAAAGCCTTTGTAACAATCAAGTGTTCCAGTACCTACCTTGCAAACATTTCGAGGTCTTTTGCAAAGTTCTCTGGAGAAAACACAAAGACACCACGTATTTTGAAATGCCTACTCTGAGTGGGAAGAGGTACATAATACAGTTCTAGCTGTTACAAAGGGGTAACTGCAAATTATCCAGGTTAGTTAAGAGATGCAACTGTAACTTGTTATTATGCACCACTCTGTCGCACAGGCAGGTGGCCCACACAGTATTTCCACATATATTATATGGTTTTTCCACATCTGAAAAACAGAATTACTACTTCTTGTACTTTCAAAAAACGTAACGCAAGAAACAATGCACCAGTGATACCTAGTTCCAATGCTATTTTTTTTTTAAAGCACCATTTCTCCAGCAATTGCCCTTGAACCAATAGATACTATGCAAACTTCTGTACCACACTGTCTGAAGGTGATCTCTGAAATCGCTGCAACGGTTTGCTTGCTGAATTGCATGTCTTTGTCTTCTGCGACATCCTGACACAGGCAGCCAACCGTGTAGTGAACCGCAGCCTTCAGCCTCTGAAAGGACCCAAGGCAGGGACAGGGTCAGCTCTCTGCAGACCGATAGACTAGTTCTTGCGTAAATCGTCAAAACTATTTAAAAGGACGCAACATAAGCGACCGCGCAACACCACGTTTATCAGTCAGTGCCCCCCTACCGCCCCCCGCCATCTTGTCCCGGTCCCGGCCGGGCCCTCTCCCGGCGGCGCTGGGGGCCAGCCCCGGCACGGTAGGAGCGAGGCCGG
>NW_009606259.1:0-4483 GCF_000690535.1 Cariama cristata | reverse complement strand
ACAGGGCTTTCCCTATTAATTTCCCCAGCATTTTGCATCATCCCCAAGGTCTGCCCCCCTCAAATTGGAAAGCACAGTCCAAATCCATCTGAGAAAGATATTTCCACTCATTTCTTTGATTGAAAAGGGAATTTAATCAAAAATTCATCTGCCAAAAATAATAACCGCCCTGTGAGAAAGACGAGGCAGATCAGCTGACAACCAGGAGCTTTCCGGGCTGGAGAGAGATAGAAAACCCTTGTCACTGACAGATGGAGATTCAGCTTGTTTACTTAGCCCTCATGACCTTAATTTTCTTAAATGTGCATTTTTTTTTCTTCCTCTAGAAGACAGATTAGGGTCTTTCAGAGCCCACAGCTTACAATAACCTCCATTGCGCTGCCGGACCAGGGGTGCCTTTGCCCCAGCCACCCTGCCCAGGTAAAATCAGTCTTGATGCCACCCGGGCAGATGCCTGGAGAGGGACCATGGCTTTTCCCATGGCAGGAGCAGGGAAAGGACCAGTTTGTGCTGGGATGGGTGCTGGTGTCTCTAGAGATCACTTGAGAGCAGCCAACAACACCCCACGGGGCGTTAGGAGGGGAGACGTTGGGGAAAACATCACTGGGTTGTCCCTGGGGATAATTTACCTCCTGCATCTCCCACCGCTCGGTGTCCTTAGGTATGTCCTTGAATGGGATTCCCACTTTCATGGTCCCTGTTGGGTACCTTCATGTCTAAAACCCCTTGCAGGACCTCAGCCCCCGTACAAAGCAACCACCATCCCCTGGACCCCGCTCCCGCACCAGACTCACCGGCTGAGCCCGGGGCTCCTGCTTGGACAAAGTGACAATGCCCTGTCCATGTCCCCCCTGTCCAGGTGACACAGGGGTGACCTCAACCACCCTGTCCCTTCACGCTGACAGCTCGGGAGCCACCGCTGCAGGAGGTCGAAGCCACGTGGCAATGGTTTGCTGTGGTCCAAACTGGATCCACCCCACCCAGGGAAGGGGCAGAGATGGAGAAGCTCCTGCTTTGCTACACCCAGGGGGTTTAATCCCTGCCTGGAGGCTCCTATTGATCCCAGTTGGAGACGGAAACACCCACTGGGAAAAAGCTGCTACGTGGGATGAGTGGAGACCTCCGGGAGCCGAAGGCACCGCATCCCCCAGCCCAGCCCTGCCAGCAGCATCAGGAACGGTTCAGCGGAGGAAGGATGCTCCGAGCCACGTGTCCTGCCTCGGCCCGTCCTTGCTTTCTTGGGAAGGTGGCTGGGGAGCAATAAAGCAGGCTGGAAATGTGTCAGCAAAGCTTTCAGCTAGGCCTGGGAGCACAGAGGCAGGCGGGGAGGAGATGGGGATTTACAGCAGCTTCTGAGGAGAGCAGCCACCAGCAGCAAACATGCTCTGGGTCTGAAGGATGGGCACGGGGAATTTCTCCTGTCCTGTGTCCAAATTCTATACTTATACCCTGTTTGGGTCCATCAAGGGGAAACTGAGGCAGAAAAAAACCCACAGACTGAGACTGAGTGAATTCAAAATTAACGTTTAAACCATGGAGACCCTCTGCTGGTCCCTCCCTACCTCACCACCTCTCCCCCTTCGGCTGTGACCCCGCTGCACTCAGCTTCCGACAAAAATCCCTCACAACTCCTAAAGGAGAGGGAAAAGATGCTCCTGGTGAAGCATCCGCCTCACCGGGCCCGGGAAGATCCTGCTCACTCCATCAAGGTCACAGAGCAGAGGAGGGACAGAAAAACGACGGGGCCAGAGGCACAGAGGGATTTCAGGAGGTGGAAGGGCACTTTTGGGTTCAGGCTGGGTGAGCCGAGCATCAATTTGCAGCTCCCCATCCTCCCCAACATGCGTGGGGCCAGAGAAACCTTGCACCCAGGGCCAGGGTGTTTGGTGCAGATGGGGAGACTGAAACAGGGAGGGAAAGGGACGGATCCAAGGTCACTCGGGAAGCCAGGAAGCCCGGGAAGGAGGAGCGGAGGGAAGGAACAAGCATCCCTCCCGTTGTCCCTCTGTACGCTGCAAAGCCAAGGAGTAAAGGGACAGAGCCCTGGATGCACACGGCAGCTTTGAGAGCAAATGATGAGAAAACCGGCTCCAGGCCCCGACCTGCTGCTCCCCACGGTCAGGAGTGCCTCTGCGACGGGAGAGGGATCGCCCTGGCAGAGCGGGTCCTTTGGGAGGTCGCCCGTCTTGGGGAGGTATCCCGCTCTTGGAAGCCACAAGAAACCAAGGGCAGGACCCTCCCCACACCATCCAAACTCTACTTCAAAGCCCCAAGAAGAGATTTTTGCCCAACACAGAAGCATTGCAGCTCTGATCTCCCCAGCCCTGCTCCGAGGACCTTCCTGCAGCCTCTGTCACGCAAACCTCCCTTCCACGAGCCAAGGCTGGTCCAAGATGCCTCCATCTTAAATCTACTCAGTGCTGGGGCTTGCTCCTCCCCGCTCACCCTCTCTGGCTCCACGGGAAAGGTTTTTGCCATCTGGGCTCATTAGGGCCACTCCCTATCTCCCCCCTTTTTTAAATGATCCCCGTTAATTAGCACCAGGCTCTCGCCACCCCGCGGAGGTGACACACGGTGACTCAGTCCCACCAGCAGAGCTGCATCCCGGCGTGCTCCCTCCCTTACACCCACGCGTGGAAAGGCACAAACTTTGGACAGGGTCGGTGTGAGCAGATGGGAGAGCACGAGGGTGCCCGAGGACAAGGGCACGCACAAGAAGCTTTACTGGAAACCAAGGTTCCAGCCCCGCCGTGGGGTTGCGAGCAGCTCGGTGGCAAGCACCCGGCGTTTCCCCGCCGGAGATGCTGAAGATGCTCTGCGCCGCGTCCTTCCCGTGCAAACGCTCAGGCCCGCTTTAGCATCATGACACAGGAGCTCAGTTCACATTTGCTGATGAATCAGAGCTGCCTCCGGTTCTGTCTTACACCTACCTAAGTGACTTGCGCCGACAAAAGCACCCCAGATGTTAAAAATAACCCCCCAGCTCCTCTAAAAGCCAGCAGAGGTGGGGCTCCCCCAGCCACCGCCACCCGCTCCACCCCAGAGGTGGGTGCTTTTCCCACCGCCCCCACCTCAGGTTTTTTTACGCCCCGCGGCAGGTTGTGACATTACAGAGACTCTTTTCTTCGACAGGCGCCAAGAAACGTTCGGAAAGGGCAGTTTTGCTGATGGGTCATGAGACAGACACAACACCGCTGGAGGAGGGGAAGCCTTGGCACTTGGGTTTGTCACGAAGCGTACGAGTCCATTGATTCATCGAATTTGGTCTCCTTTCATGTCTCATTTAGTATCACGAAAACACACATCAGCTGCAATAGCGTGACGCCGTATCAAAGCCAACCGTCAGATGATTCCTTCAGGGCTCTGTTGATTCACCAGATGATCTTTCTCCAGTTAGAGCTCCGTGATCCCTCCTAACTCCCCCACTCCGGCTGAAGGTTACTGACTGAACCCAAAACCGGTCCAGGTTTATCCTGAAAGGCAGCAAATGGGCAGCATCCAAATCCCCTCGGCAAGCTCTGCTTTTCCCTGTTGTAATTCATGAAGCTGCTGCTACGTTTGTAAACAAACAAGTCCAAATGCAACCCAGGACGGGGTAAAACCAGAGCTTCTCCTCCCAAGGCAATGGTTTAGTCTGGATGTGCGCAGGTCAGCATCTGATCTAGGATAAATTTGATCCTCGTGACTCCGGCTCAGCTCCGGTATAACTCCACATTCCCTGCTCTGTCCAACCCTAAAGTAGCAGTGGAGTCGCTCCAGATTTAAACCCAACCTTTTTATTCCTATTGACTTCAGCAGGGCCATCTCCAATTTATCCCAGAGGGCAGCTCAGACCCACATTTTATTTCCCCTCCAAGCAGCTGAGCTGCAGTCAAACCACCATCCAGGTTCCTTGACCTAGTCCCGACACCTCTAGAGACATATTCGCAAGAAACTCTACGCCCTGCCGAGAATAGCTCAGCTGCCGTGGCATTTCGGGTTTTTTCCTACCAAGACCAGAAATAGTTGCATCAGCTCCTGATGGATTCAAACCTCAGGGGCCTCAGACACAAGGCACGACCCCAGAAGCAGAAGGATTTCACCTTCCAGGCCCTTTACGAAGAGTTGGGACCAGATTTCTCAGCTGGACTAAGCCCCACGGCCCCGGAACGATGCAAATCTGCGCCTGGCCAAGATGCCAGCCTGAAACCCGCACCTTTGGGCACAGCCAGCGATGCAAGAAATACACAGAAGGGAATAAGGACTCCCCACACCCGATACTGAGAATTGCACAAAACCAGGACCCCAAGCTCCATTTTTCCGCCTCAAAACCAGCCATCCACATTCAGGGAGCAGCATAAAAATAAAAGAAGGGAAAATAAACCCCTAAATACTTCAGAGGCCAGAAACAAAATAATCATTGGAGCCGAATGCTTTCTCCCCTTCCCAATGTTATTTTCAAGGTCAACCTGGAAGCTCCATTTCTGCCCATCCTCAGGCGGTG